>NC_056739.1:301111362-301227739 GCF_019279795.1 Protopterus annectens
CTTGCCTCAGCCGATGTCAGAAAAAGTGAATAACTGTTTAACTTGTGGGAAACAAATACCTCATAAAGATTTCCACTCTTACTGCTTACCTTGTTTAGGCCCAGACCACGACGTAGCAGCCTGTTTAGCCTGTGCTTCTTTCAACCGACGAACGCTTAGGCGTCGGTCGGAGTTTGCTGAACAGTTTTTCGGCTCAGATTTTGCGTACATTATGCCGTCGGATCCTCCGACTTCTCAAATTGTTAAGAAACGCAAAGAAAAAGACTGACTTTCATGGTCCGCGGTTTCGGCCGAAACCACGGTTAAGCAAACCGTGAGTGTCTCGGTTTCGGCCGAAACCGAAGCGGTCAATCTTCTGCGAATCCATGACTACTACCGAGGCTCCTGCTACCCTAGTTGAATCGGCCTCTGAAGTTTTGCCTATTAATGTGGTTTCTCTAGAATTATCGGACACCATCCCTTTGGATGTCTCTACCCCAGCACGTGGTGCTGCTAGGCCTCCTGCAGCCATGTCTATTAAGGCCTTTGCCAGGGCTAAAGCAGCCAAATCTGCTAAATCTGTGCCTGTTAAGCCCCCCTCACACAGGCCCAGTTCCAGTTCTCAAATGCTTACTCTGGCAGAGGATCTCATCTCTTTAATAAGGGGATCCCAATCTCACCCAGACAGGGCCTCTCAGCCTCCAGAAAAGAGACCTAGAGCAGAGCCCCCTGAGCCAGTGTCCTCAGATGATTCTTCTGATAATTCAGACAATACAGACCATCCAGAGGCTCCTTTTTCTACTTATGAAGATTCCGATGCTGAAGAATCTATTCCTTCTGCCTCTCCACCAGAGGAATTTTCCTTTGGGGAAACCTTACATGCCATGAGAGAGCAATTCCAATGGCAGGGACAAGATTTCTCTGATTCAAGAAAAAGGCTTAGGACCTTTCTACATTTACCGCAACATAGGCCCTTAGCTATACCTCCAGTTCTTCCTGTTGTGGATGATGCATTTAATGATGTTTGCACTGCTCCTGATACTTTACCTCCAGCCCCTGCCAAGCCCGATAGGTTTTACAGGGTACCGGACACTCACTGGAGGCTTCATTTAGATCAGCCATGACTGGCACAGTTATAAGAAGGCATGCATGGTTGAAAGAACAGGTCTTGCCGGATCATGTTAAAGCAAAGCTATTAGATGCTCCTATGGATAAGGTCAGTCTATTTGGTTCTCCTGCCCAGCAAGTAATGAAGAAAATGGAAGAGAAGGCAAAATCTGTACAAACAGTTAAAGATTTCTTACAGGTTCAGCCCCAAAGGTTTAGCAGGAACTGGCCTTCCAAAAATTGGTCCTTTCCAGACTCCTCTAAATCTCAGAGAGGCAGGAATAGACGTTCCAGAGGCAGAAATCAATCCAGAGGAGGTGCCTACAGAGGACGCCAGTGGCAAGGCAATAACCAACGAGGCACAGACACAACCACTGCCACTGCAACAGGACAATCACAGTGACTTGGCTCTGACACCGCCAACCAGGGAACAAATAGCAGCACCCTTAGGCGGAAAGTTAGCCTTATTTTCAAAAAATTGGCACTATATCACAAGAGACAAGTGGATTTTGCAAACTATAGACCAAGGCTACAGGTTTCATTTCCACACCTTACCAGAAAAAAGAGGAATGCCAAACCTACCTCCAAACCAAAAAACAGAAGCTCTAAAACAGATAGCTCAATTAAAGATGAGAGCTGTGGAAAGGGTACCACCTACAGAACAGGGCAAAGGATTCTACTCCAGACTCTTCCTAGTACCAAGAAAAGAGAAAAGTTGGAGACCTATTCTCGACCTGTCCGCCTTAAACACATTCATCATTGTTCCAAAATTCAAAATGCTGACCCTACAGCAACTTCTTCCCATGCTGGGCAAGGAGTGTTGGCTGGTAACTCTAGATCTCAAGGAGGCATACCTGCACGTCCCCATACGACCAAATTGCAGAAGATACCTCAGATTTCTTGCAGGATCAGAGCATTATCAATTCTCAGCATTGCCCTTTGGCTTATCTACTGCACCCAGAGTATTCACAAAATGCCTGGCATCAGTAATCGCTCATTGCAGGCTACAGGGAATCCAAATTTATCCATACCTGGACGACTGCCTGATACAAGCAGACAACAAAAGCAAGCTGACAAAAGACTTACAAAGAGTCATTTGCTTACTACAAGCCCTGGGATACACAGTCAATTTAAAAAAGTCAAGACTGATACCATCCCAAACAAGAACATTCTTGGGTGCGGAATTGGACACAGTAAAACAGATGGCATTCCTAACTGCAGAAAAACAAGAACAACTCCCTCTTTACTTCTTGGCATTAACAAAGCAGAACAAACTAACAGCAAGGAAAGTACTACAGGCCTTGGGCTTCATGGCATCATGCATAATCCTGGTCCCCCATGCCAGACTGCATATGAGAAAGCTACAGTGGTACCTAAAGAATTTATGGTCTCAACACAGGCACAGCTTAGAAACCGAAATACCACTAATCCCATGCCTGAAACAAGAGTTCCTATGGTGGGCTCAAGCATGCCAGTCAAACCCAGGCTTGCCCTTCCACAACTTTCAAGCAAGCCAAACCATCACAACGGACACCTCAGACCTAGGTTGGGGCACACATGCTGGACAAATGCATACAAGGATTATGGACTCCAGACCAGCTGCACCTGCACATAAATCAAAAAGAAATGCTGGCAGTAAAACTAGCAATCCAGAATTTCAGACCATTCCTCAAAGAAGGCCATTTAATGATAAGGACAGACAACACCACAGTCATGTGGTACATCAACAAACAGGAGGCACTCATTCATACCCCCTATGCAGAATGACTCTGGACCTTTGGAATATGGCTCTGAGCTACAACATCCAGTTACAGGCAATATTTGTACCGGGAAAAGAAAACATCCTAGCAGACATGTTAAGCAGAACTACCTCGGATGCTCACGAATGGATGCTACACCCGGACATCTTCAAGGCCATCACAAAGAAATGGGGAATGCCACAAATAGACCTATCCACATCCCCACTCAATCACCAGCTCAAGAAATTCTGCACAAGGACATACCACCCACTTGCATGGAAGGTGGACTCTCTATCCTTCAGTTGGAAAGGCCTGACAGCATATGCATTTCCACCTCTTCCTTTGATGCACAAGGTACTACTGAAAATCAAAGAGGAACGTCCAACGATAATTCTGATAGCTCCTAATTGGCCAAGACAACACTGGTATCCATTGCTGAGGAGCATGTCTCGGGGGAGAACGTGGACACTACCCCTGATGCCTTTGATGTTAACTCAGAACGACTACAACATCATGCATCCAAACCTAAAAACTCTGCAACTGACTGCCTGGAACATTACATAACAGCAACTAACCCAGATTTATCCCAAAGGGTTAAAGACATTATCCTTGAGGCCCGCAGACCTTCAACAAGAAGGAACTATGCAGGAAAATGGAAAAGGTTTGTCATTTGGAGTACTGAAAGAGGAAAAGATGTGTCAAAGATAGATATTGCTAACATCCTGGAGTACTTGGCAGAGCTTCTCCATACAGGCCTGTCCTATTCCTCCATCAAGATACATGCATCAGCTATTTCTGCAGAATACAACTTCGATCCCCCTGTCTTCTCACATCCTCTACTCAGGCAGTTCCTCAGAGGAATCAAGAATGTAAAACCTCCTAGGAAACCACCATTACCAGCATGGGACTTGAACTTTGTGCTAGAAAAATTGACACTCCCTCCATTTGAACCAGCAGCAACAGCAGATCTTCAACACCTATCCTGGAAAACTGCTTTCCTACTGGCAATTACTTCAGCAAGAAGGGTTTGAACTACAGGCCTTAATGGCAGTGCAACCCTTCCTAATCTTCCATCAAGATAGAGTGTCCATGAGAACTAATCCTACATTTATGCCTAAGGTGGTATCCAGAGTGTCTATAAATCAGGCAATCCACCTACCTACCTTCTTTCCCAATCCACAGAACAGGGGGGAAAGACTGCTGCATACCTTGGATGTACATAGACAGTTGCGCTACTACCTGGACAGAACCAAGGGCAATAGAAAAACTGACCAGCTTTTAGTAGCTTATGCAACAGGAAGGGAAGGAAAAGCAATTTCCAAACAGACAATCTCCAAGTGGATAGGAAATTGCATAAGATTCTGTTACTCCTACCATGGAAAGCAAATTCCACAGAACATAAGACCTCACTCTACAAGGGCTACAGCCACTACCACAGCTTTCTTACGAGGAGTGGCTACCAAGGACATTATTGAGGCGGCTACTTGGACCTCCGTGCATACATTTGCCAAGCATTACAACTTACCTCTATACTCTAGATCCCGAGCAGGGTTTGCCACTGCTGTATTGCAAGGGATCCTAACTACACCATAATTCTTCTTCCTCCTCCCTAGTTTGGCTATGGTATTCTACCCATTTGTTAGGACTGCAGATGCATCCTTGAAGGACATAGTACAGTTTTGTACCTACCATAAATGTAGATGTCCGAACAGGATAGCATCTGCAGTCAGGATTACCCACCCTCCTTCCCCTCTGTGGTACTCCTAGGGTATTTACCCTCCTAATAGCTAGCTAGGGGGGGATCTCTTATGGTGTATTTGTTTGTATATATGTACATACATGCTTATTGCTGTGTTTACCTACTATTTTTTTGGAAACATTGGCATTTACCCAAAATTTAGTTTTCCAAGAGGGCAACTGGCATCTGGGGCAAGAAACACTGAGGAAAATGGCGTCGGCTGATGCCTTTATACCCGAAGACCAGCAGAGATGACGGGTGAAGTGCGACACCAGCCGAGGCCAGACCCAGACTTTGGAATCCGGCCGACCGAAGGGCTGCCTGACGACAGGACAACCCATTTGTTAGGACTGCAGATGCTATCCTGTTCGGACATCTACATTTATGGTAGGTACAAAACTGTACTTTGTGAAGTGTTCTAACTGATTTTTTTTTCTTTTCTAGAACTGCTCCTTGTTCTTATAGATAGAGAAGCCAAATATAGGAAGCAGAGTTTTTCTTCTGAAATGTGACATTTTCAATTGCTATTTGTTGGTGAATGTACCAGCTCATAAGGGTACTCTTGCCACATTATCAAATATTTTCTGGGGGGGTTTTTTTGTCATCATGACATTCCAGATGCAGGGTGTAAAGGCCACGACTAGGCGGGTATAACAGGAATATAACAGACCACCCAGGGATGTAGTGAGGCCATGCACTGCAGGAGGAACCCCCCCCTCCGCCGCCTACCACTGCTGGATGATTTACGATTTCCCTATGATGCTCACCTTGGAGAGCATTATTGTGTTTAGAAAATGGGGCTACATTTGTATTTGTTTTGTTATTAGTGATTGTATGTATATGTGTATGTATATCTAGGGGTCATGCTGCTCAATGCTAGTAGTCTAAATCTCAAAATGCACTCATTCGAAGCACTCTTTAAAATGGAGAACGCTGACATTTGTGCCGTAGCAGAGACCTAGTTCAAGGCAGCAGAAAGCTCCCCTGCACTACCAGGCTATAACTAATTCCACACCTTTCGGCCCCAGAACTTGGACTGAAGCCCCAAAGGCGGTGGTGTTTTCATATTCATAAAGGATGCGCAAACCTCCAGACTGGTTGCCCAACACAATGCATCTGTGATACTTCAGGTGCAGCTAACATTGGGTAAGACAGCAATTCAGGTTGTAGCCTGCTGTAGGTCCTCAAGCATGTCCCAAGACTTGCACTCCACATTCCTAAGCACCCTGGAGAATATTAGGGTCCACCCTAACACACTCATACTGGGCAACTTTAAGTACCTCTCCATTAACTGGGAAAACTACTCATGTACAAATACACTTGCCCAACGTTTTCTGGAATTCATTAATTCCAATGCCCTGGACCAGCTCGTTCTTATCCCCACTAGAGGTAGCAACATCCTTGACGTGGTCATTACTAACATGGGCGACTGTTCCTCTACACCAGTAGTCAACTCCTCCCTTGTTAGATCTG
This sequence comes from Protopterus annectens, assembly GCF_019279795.1. Taxonomy (NCBI): domain Eukaryota; kingdom Metazoa; phylum Chordata; order Ceratodontiformes; family Protopteridae; genus Protopterus; species Protopterus annectens. Next base: position 301,117,399 of record NC_056739.1, read on the forward strand.
ACCACAAACTAATCACCTTGGAAATCCACATCCTTCCTACATTGCCCCCCCCCACAAAGGTAACCACCATGAAAAACTTCTCCAAAGCTAACTTTAGGCTCCTAAAAAATGAGGTGGCTAACTTCACGGCACCCATGCAAATAGAAAATAGTTGTATGACCGCTACATCATACACCAGTGCACTGTATGAACACGTACACAAATGCATGGATCTTGCCATACGCAATAGAACCAATACATTCTCCTCCAAAAAAAGGAAGCCAATCCTGTGGTCCCCTGCCAAAAACAAACTGTACAACAAAAGGAGGAAACTAATGCGGAATAAGGTGAAGTCCCAAGACTGGAAAAGCTCTCTTATCAGCCTCAACAAAAAGTTGAGATCCCTCATCAAATCCTTTAAAGCTAGCTATGAAAACAGAATTGCAGCAAATAGTAAAGACAACCACAAGGCCTTCTATAGTTATGTAAAGAATCTCCACGGCAATACCCAGATTTGCTCTGAGCTACTGCATGATGGTACCTCCTATACCGAGCCAATATACTGCCCAACAGATTCAGTGCCAACTTTACTCCCCCTCCCCCAAAGGACCAGTCACAATACAGGTAGATTGCCAGACACCCAGTATTACTGCTGCACAGGTTAAAACGGCACTGTCCAAAGCCAAGAATACAGCTTTTATGGGACCTGACAATATCCCTGGCTGTGTTCTACATGAACTACAGAGTGAACTGGCAACCTCACATGTGTGCCCTGTTCAACCATAGCCTCACATCAGGCTTTGTCCTAACTGAATGGTGAACTGCTACAGTCAACCCTCTCTACAAAGGAAAGAGCAATTACAGACCCTGGGAACTATCACTCCATTAGCCTGACGAGTCTGATATACAAAGCTATGGAACGCATCATCATGGACCTAATAAACAAGGATATAGGGAATCTCCAAACTCTGGATCCCACACAGTTTGGTTTTTTGAAGGGTAGATCACACCTGCTCAACTTGGTCAACTTCTTTGAGTCAGTCACCAGAGCTGTGGATGAAGGCAAGATGGTTCATACAACCTACCTTGATCTGGCCAAGGCCTTTGATACCATTCCTCACTCAGGAATCATAGAAAAACTCACTAAGCTAGGAATCAACCCCTGTATCACTAGGTGGGTTGCAAACTGGCTCACAGGAAGAACTCACAGTGTGAAAGTAGCTAACACCAAGTCAGACTGCCGACAAGTCACGAGTGGAGTCCCACAGGGTTCGGTCTTGGGTCTTCTCCTGTTTGGTATTTACTTCTTTGAAGTCCAAGCCAACACGAGGGGACTCTGGCTGACAAAGTTTTCAGACGATTGCAAGTTGAGAGCTACTCCCAAAGTGATTTTGACATCCTATAGAAAGGCCTCACTGAGACCAACAACTGGTGTCAGAACCATGGCCTTAAGCTCAATACCAAAAAATGTTGTCATCCCTTTTCGGAAAAACCTGGTTCCCATGAATTACCAGATCAGTGGTAGTCCACTGAACACAGAAGGAGTTATAAGAGATCTGGCAACACAGGTTGACAGCAACCTCCGCAACCTCTCTTTTGACCACCAAATTGCCACTGTGGTCAGAAAGTCCTATGTGGCACATCTCTTTACTAAGGGTATTGCATCCAGGAAGAAAGAGGTCATTGTCTCCCTCTACTCTTCCCTCATTATGCCAATCATTGAGTACAATCCCCTATTTGGCATGTACCTCACTAAACACCTGCAACAACTGGAGAAGCCACAAAAGTACTTCACAAAGAGGATCCTAGGCCTTAAACATTTGTCTTATATGGACAGACTAAAAAAAAACTCCAACTATTCTCTGTCTCATATCGCCTACTTAGAGGCAATCTCTGCTTGACGTACAAAGCCATGTCTGACCCAGCTCTGTTAGAAATGCTACATCTAAAGAAATCCCAATCCCTCCAAACCACATGCTCTAGAGACCTCAACCTCATTACCACAATCAACAGAACATGACTGCCCATGCTCTGGAACAGACTTTCCATACATGTCAAGCAGAGCAACTCACTGGCCCTCTTCATGAAAAATCTTGATGAGTGGATGGGAAATAGAACATTCACCCCAGGGATCACTCCAGTGGCTCTACTCGACAGAGGCAATGGGAACTAAGGTCAGGTGGCATGATGCCAGGGTAATCCTATGGGCTAGGCTTGTAAAGGCTCCAGGGCCATTAGCCTAGCACACACCTATAATATATATATATATATATATATATATATATAGATGTATAGATATATAGATATATATATATATATATATAGATGTATAGATATATATATATATATATATATATATATATATATATATATAGATGTATAGATATATATATATATATATATATAAATAGATATATATATATATGTATATAGATATATATGTATATACTATGGATCCCCTACAGAAGACAGACAGATCACAACACTGACACCCACATCACCGACACCAAACCCCCGACACACGAAATACAGACAACAGCACTACTGCAGAAAAAAGGAAAATAACTAGGTATCCGCCCCCCCCACACCCCCCATAACTTTAATATGCCAACTCCGAGATCGCACTGCAGTGCAGGAATGGAAATATTTCCATTTCGAACTATGGAGACTTACCATTTCCCCATTGTCGGTATTTCGTGTGTCGAGCTTTTGGTGTCGGCGATGTGGGTGTCGGTGGTGTGAGCGGTCGGTCTTCTGTAGGGGACCCATATATATATATATATATATATATATATATATATATATATATATATATATATAAGATCATTTTTGTGGTTTTGACATAAAATAGTTCTTTAAATTAATGTCTCCTTCATTGTTGCTGTAGAATATATGACTCTTGTTGGAGGAAGTATTTTATATCCAAAATATAAGTTATGCAAGTGTTTAATGTCTTCACAGCACACAACACTGATGGCCTTTGCAACTGTGGGGCCAAATTTGTGCCACTGTACTACCTGGTCTCCTCAACTCTAAACTGAGGAGCGAAAACAAAGTCTTCTACTTTAAAAAGATGTAGCAAGCTGTTTTTACATTTTCAGAAGTCAGCTTGTTACAGCTTATACTAAATACTGCAAGCCTCATCATAATTCATTTCCATAGTGGCATACAGAAATGAATGCTGTACTTCACTAGCGACTGAGTGGCATTAGCTGATTTCATCCCCTAATACTTTTTAACATCTTGTAGCTGGGGTAGCACAGCTTCCCACTTCACCTTGCCATAGCTATGCTTCTGTTTCGGGACCCCTCAAGCCGTAGCCATATGTCTCGATATCTTTACTTGAGAATTTGGGACAAAGGCAAAATTAACGGGTGAACAAATGTCCACAATCAGGAAATTTTTAAATTATTACTCTGATTCACTTAAAAAGGTAATAGAGTAACAGGTTTTGAATCAACATGCATTTTCTCAACAATATATGATGTGTGAAACTCTAATGTTTGGCAGTATTGACAGACAGATTTTTTTTTTTTTGGCCTTCAAGGTGAGTTAAGTTTTGGCTTTTATTTTTCAAGCTCCTTTAGCTTTCAGTTGTCACCTTCACAGGGTACTGATGATGGCGTAATACAGCAACACCTCTCAGCCTCTTAGTGGAAGAATTTTGCCCAAAGTTCATAAAATATTTTTTTTTGTATTAGCATGCATTTTATGAAGGATATGAAGCCTGAAACGAAAATGTCTGTCATTATTTAGTGACTTGAATTCTTGGTGATTTGCCAGAACATTGCAGATTTTATGAGAAATTTAACTAAGAGGCATTGAGTGTAGCATGGCATTTGTTAATGAAATGCTGCTATTTTTAACTAATTCCACTATTGCATTTGCGTTCATGGTGGATGCACTCATTGTGTGGTAGATTGACTAGCAAGATGCTTGTTACATTTGTAGTGAGCACCTTGCTATATTTTTTCAGTTTTATGTAAAAAAGCCTTTTTTGTCTTTAAAGTGAAGACTTTTTTGTTTTAACTATGGTTTTGGCAGGTGCAATGTCCTATTGTGCTCAGTTGGTCCAATCAGCTTAAGGCTAGCCTTGTACACACAGACAGATGCATAGGCAGAAGACAGTCTCTCACAAATGTACAGAAAGTCATGTACACACACAGATACAGACACAGAAAGTTACAGACTCCTACACCCAAATGTGCCCAGTAATTATAGCAACGTTCCTGACTTTGTACTCCTGTGACATCTTGTGATAAAGTAAATGAAGAAATACATTACTAATGGCAACAGCAATATTAGACGCAAGTGCAAAGCCTTACAACTCTTGCTATGTGTGTGGGTGCAACGACACACACACACACACACCACACACACTGCTGTTAAAATTACTTGCATTACCTTTATTTTATTTATTCTTTCACACTTGTTAATTAAAGCTGCTGAAGGGAAGAGAAATGGTAGGTCCCTGAAACCGCTGCAGTTACATTCATTAGTTTAGCTTTATTTTATTATATTTTATTTATTTATGCACACACACTGTCTAACAGGTTAGGGAGAATTAAATGATGGTTGCTGTAAAAGACTTCAGCCTTGGTCAGAACACATGGATTTTGTGCCATGAAGAGGTGAACTTGCTTTTACAAGGCTTGCCTGGAACATTAATACACCATTTTGGAATGCTGTGGATTCAGTGGAAATTCCTAACTGTCCAAAGTCATTTTCTAAAATGTAGCAATATACATGTGTCCTAAAGGTGACGTTGCTGAACACCATTTTTTAAGGGTGCCTTTGTATGAAAATGGTTGGTAACCTCTAGTCTGCGGCATGGATTTACGTGTCTCATAGTTAGCTTAAACAGTGTGCCATTATCTGATGTTCCTTTAAGCACCATTTTTCCATGTCGCTATGATATGTTATAGATAATATTAAAGCTGAAACTAGCACTTTATCAGCAGTACTGAAAGTCAGGTACAAGTATATATGGCCTTCTACCTGTACTCACCCCACCTCCATCCTGAAACTTTGTGGAGATATTCACCCTAGCCCTGGACCCGCATATCAACTACCCACCGTGGCCAACCCATTACTTTCCAGTGCTCCCAACCCAATTTCCCATCAGGTATCTAACCTCATTCTTTTCAACATTAATCTCGGGCATCTGCAACAAAATTCATGATATCTATGCATGTCTAGATTTTTACTCCCCAGACATTTTAATTGCCACTGAAACCTGGCTAAAACCAGAAATATATATATAGCCCTATAGCCCTTCTTTCACCCTTATCTAAAATTATGGAAAGGTGTATCCACAAGCAACTGCTTCACCACCTTCTCCAAAATAACCTACTCTCTAACACCCAACATGGTTTCAGACCATCCCACAGTACCACCACTGCCCTCCTCTCCTTTACAGACACAATCAACAAAAATCGTGACAACACCACCCTTTCCACTGCACTTTTCTTAGATCTATCCAAAGCTTTTGATATGGTCAACCACCAAATACTCATAAGCATTCTTCAATCCTTATCAATTGATACCCAATCTATTAACTGGTTTAAGTCCTACTTAAGTAACAGACATCAAGCAGTACTCTGGAACTCCACTCTATCCTCCCAACTACCTGTCAACATTGGTGTCCCACAAGGGTCTATACTAGGTCCCCTCCTATTTTCTTTATTTATCAATGACCTACACCAAGTTGCTTCAACACTAATCTGCTCAGCCACATCTGTATCAGACTTTCACTGCCTCACACAACACATATTTAACTCTGTAGAAGAATGGTTTTCCCAGCACTGTCTACTACTTAACCCTAAAAAAACTAAACTGCTCCTCTTTACACCTTCCAGCAAATCTCCCCATATTGATTTTATATAACATCAAAAAATGGCACACCTATATCACAAGACTCTACTACCAAACTACTAGGCATTACCATTGACAACAACCTTAACTTTGATACCCATATTGACAACACACTTAAAACCATTAACAAGAAAATAGGCTCTCTTTACAGAATCAAACCTTTCCTCACACCAGAATCTAGAACAACTATCCACCTTATCTCACCCCTTCTCTATGCCTCTCCCATATTTACCAACTTATCAAAAAAGAATCTATCAAAACTAGAAATCTCCTACCACAACATAGCCAGATTTGCCACAAGAAACCCCTACAGAACCCACCACTGTACTAATTTAAAACAACTAGGCTAGCTGGAATATAAAATTAACCAACCATCAAATTCTGTATCAACCTGACAAAACACCTATTCTATCCAGCCTGATTTGTCCATACCATAACCTAAAGTCCCTAAGATCTGCACACAAACTTCTTATAGACACTGTCAAGTCAAACAACAAGGCCGGAGACTCCCTTTTCTCTAACACTGTTGGAAAAGATTGGAACCTGCTTCCCTCCGAACTTTCATCTATTCCCTCCAAATCTCCCTTTAAAAAGAAACTCAAGATATACCTCAAAACACAATGGCTGTGCCCCTGTACTAATCCTGACTAACTTTATTTCACCCCTGACTTTACTTCACATCTGCAATTTCTCAATTTCTATGTCAAAATCAGCATCTACTGACCTGTAACTCCTTCTAAATATCTACTTTTCATCTTATTTTCCTATATCCCTACTCTCTGTATATGTTATTGTATTCTCCATGTATGTCATGACCTACAATTCTTTTTGTTATTCCATAACCTTTGTACTATCTACTTTACATGTAGTTCATTAATGTTTTTTTTACTTATTATCATTAGAGATTAGAATTTTTGGAGCTTATCTCCCGAGCCTCTACTGAAAATGGACATATATCCAGCTAGACTAGCCCGGTCAACAAATGTAAAATAAAATAAAATAAATAAATAAAATAAAATAACTGACAAACTTATTCTTCCAAGATTTAACATACTCAGAATGAACGGAAATCTTAAAAGCGCAGGTGGCACTGCTATTATTTATATGAAAAAAAAAAACTAATAAATAACTCCAGCCCATCTAAGTATACCAACATTTAATAATGCTGAACTTCTGATCATACACCTCAAAGTCAACCAGAAGACATCTATGTGTATCTGAGCAGTATACATCTCACCAGGCAACATTACCACAGCCAAAAATATCCTACCTTGGATATCTGATAACACCCCCCAGGAAGCTTTCACTTTAGGTAACTTTAATATATAGACTGGCAATCCTTAAACATCAGCAACCCCAAGGACTCTATTCACCTATTTAGCCTTACCCAGCTAATAAGCTCCACCACCAGAATCAACAAAAGCACTAACAAGCAGTCCACACTGGACTGGATATTGACAAACAAATCCCATAATATATAATTTTCTGGTTGCTTACCAGATACTATGTGACTACCTCCCGATTTATGTAGTCAGACAAAAACATGGTTCACCCAAACAAATCCTAAGTGTGTAATTTTACCGGGTTTCATACACTAGATCGAATTTTCACTAATTCGAAATAGTGCATGGAATGCTCACTGCAGCGAAAGTGCACTTACGTGAAGTTCAATACAACGAACGGGTGTTGAACTGAACTTCTGTGCAGTACTCACGGACCTTAGGGTTAAGGCACAGGTCATAGTAAGGGGATAGCCCGTAGGGCTATAACTTACTATGACCCGTGCCCTAACCTTAAGGTCCGTGATGACTGCAGCGCAGTGAAAGACATAGCAATGTCCTCCACTATGGTGCGATAGTCACGAACCTTAGGGTTAGGGCATGGGTTAGGGTAAGGGGATAGCTTTACTAACTATCCCCTTACCCTAACCCATGCCCTAACCCTAAGGTCCGTGACTATCGCACCATAGAGGAGGACATAGCTTGTTTATGTCCTCCACTGCTGCGGTGTTTTTGGTGAAGTGCACTTACGCAAAAGTTCACTTTTGTTAAAGTGAACTTTCGCAGAAGTGCGGCTTCCTATTACAAGTTCGAAGTAGTGAACTTTCGTTCTTGTGATAGAAATCCAATTTTACCACATTTGACAAACACATTTATAAAAGCCCTGTCCCACTACAACTGGAATGTATCAAGAGTAGTGCCCCTAGATGAAGCAGTTACTCACTTCAGTTACATCTTCCTAAAATACTAAATGATGTAGCAGCAGTTAAGACAATAAGGGTAAAATCTAGCACAGTACCGTGGCAGACAAAAAAGACCAAACAGCTCATGCTGCAAAGAGATAAACATGGAAAGAATGGTAAATAAACCACATTCTTACCAAAATTTTAGATATGTCAGAAACTGTACCAAGATCCTTGTTAAATTTTATTTTTATTTTATTTTATTTTACATTCGTTGACCGGGATAGTCTGACTGGATACATGTCCATTTTCAGCTGAGGCCAGGGAGAAAAGCTCCAAGGCAAAAACATACAGTGAAGTCATAAAATAGTTGCATTTGACAGTCATATTACATACATTGATAGAGCAAATAAGTTATTCAGTCGGTCACATTTTTAAAATCATTTGAGTAAATAGACTGAAACAATTTATGTCATAGTACATAAGTTATAGAGAAAGAGCTAATCGGGATTAAAACAGGGACATAACCAGTGAGTTTTAAAAGTATAGCTTAAGACTTTTTTTGAATAGTTAGAGAGGATTCTAGAGTAAGATCAGCTGGTAATGAATTACAAGTTTTGCCAACAGAGTTGACAAACAGGGAGTCCCCAACAGAGTTATTGGCTTTGAATGTTTGAACCAGCAGTCTATTGGATGAGCGAAGTGGCCTCAGGTTACAATAGGGGCTGATGATATTATGTGCAGGCGTATTTTCAGGATGGCTGAGATCTTTGAGCCACAACAAGCTAGAAAGTTTGAGAGGATTTGTTCAAGTTGCCGAGTAGTGGGGAGGCATAGAGGAGAGTGGAGAGTAGATGGGAATGGACAATAGCAGTCCTAGCAGGTGGAGTAAGGAAGGGTTTAATCTTGTAAAGGGAGCCAAGTTCCTTATTGATGGTTTTAATAGTTTAATTCACATGCATATCAAATATGAGGTTGTCTACTATAACGCCTAAGAGTTTGGTATGGGCATCTGGGGAAATGATGGTGCCATTATTAGATGTTATGTTAAAGGAGTGTGAGGCAGACTTACAAGTGGGAGAGAAAAGAAGCAGTTTTGTTTTGTTGGGGTTTAAGATCAGCAGACGGCCAGTTTTCGACTGTGTTGTAAGTATTCTGGGTTAATGTCAATAGTTTAGTCAGGGAGGAGGCTGAACAAATCAAAGTGGAGTCATCCGCATATTAAATGGAGGTTGCATTTGGGATGACAGTGTGAAGGTCATTAATAAAGATGGAAAATAAAGGGGTCCAAGTATAGAGCCCTGAGGAACACCTAGGGTGATGGGTAGATGCTTTGACAGTTTGTCTTGCCATAGAACGGCCTCTTCTCTACCACACAGGTAAGATTGAAACCATTGGATAGCATGGCTATTTAAGGAGATTGCCTTCTGAGAATTGATGTGTAGTTGGTGGTTAACCATATCTAAGGCTTTAGAGAGATCTAGAAAGAGTGCTGAGGATAGTTTGTTGCTATTTCAGTTGTGGTTTATGGTATTTGAGGAAAGATAGGTGGTCTGAGGTGGTACTGTGGGATGGTCTAAAGCCATGCTGAGAATCAGTCAACAGCTTGTTCTGAGTAAGGTAGTGCAGAAGTTGTTTATGGACACATTTCTCCATAATTTTCACCAGTGGTGACATAATAGCTATGAGTCTGAAGTCTGACAGTTCAATGGAGCTGCCTTCTTTATGGAGTGGAATAACCTGAGATATTTTACAGGTGGATGGGATGGTGGCTTCGGATATAGCTCTATTAATTAAGATGGAGATGGGGGTAGTCTATGGCGTCTGCAGTTTTTTGCAGATACTCTGCAGGGAGGAGGTCAGCACCTAGAGTGGTTGGTTTTAGCTTCTTGGCTTGGATAAGTGAAGTGGAAACAGGATGAAAGCTAAAGGAAAGTTGGTTAATGGGCATAGCAACATCTGAGTTAGAGCCATTAGGAGTTAGTTGATTAGCTAGGGACTGAATAGTTTCAGTGAAAAAAACTATTGAAAGAATTAGCAGTATCCTCTGGGGATTTGTGGTAAGAGGCTGAGGGGGTAGAGGTAGTGGTTTGACCTGGGTGAAGAAGTTTATTAATTCCTGCCCAAAACTTGTTGAGTTTGTTTTGATGCATCTGTAGAAGGTGGCAGTACTATTTTTTTGTCTAGTATAATAGATCTTTGTGTTGTTCCTAAGCTGTTTATATCTTAGGTGATCTAGTGGGGTATTTGTGGCACACCAAGTGTCCCATGCTTTATTTTTAAGTAAGATTTTAGATTTGGTGTCTTTTGAAAGCCATGGTGCAATTTTATTTTTGGTTCTAATGGAGCGAGCAGGTGCGTGAGAATCAAGGATAGCAAGGAATTTGGTATTAAAGTAAGCTACCACCTTGTCTGGTGATAGGTGCTTTATGATGGACCAATTGCTTGCCTTGAGTTCATTTTGGAAGTTGGTGAGGTTGAAGTTCTTATTTTTTCTGACAGTCTTACAGTTAGGTTGGTGGGAGTTGTCCGACTTGTGCTTGATCACCTAGGTAAGAAAGTGATCACTTAGATTGCATGGCAGGGTCCCAGACTTGTACATATGGGACTGGCTATTGATTAGTATCCAGTCTAGGATACTCTTTGTTATTGGGTTTGCCTATCCTGGTGGGGGAGGTTATGATTTGTGTAAACCCATATAGGTTTACATGAGTTGTAGGGGATTCTGAGGAACAGGTGTTCCAATCAATGTTGAAATCGCCAAGCACAATGGTTTCTTGGGGGGGTAGGTACTGAATAATCAGCAGAGGATGTCCTCTAAGGTGTTTGTATTACCTGGGGAATGTAGATGCAGGCAATGTTTATGCATTTGGTTTTGTTGATTTGAAGTTTGGTAATAAGACTTTCTGCATTGTTAATCTGGGGTGGTAGAAGAGATACCATAGTAACCTTTAGTGTAGTTTTATAGAGTATGGCTACCACACCACCCTTCCTAGTAATGTGGTCTGATCTAAGTATATTGTACCCTGGTGGTAATACCTCATTGTCCTTAGTTGCCGGTTTTAGCCAGGTTTCTGTAAGAAAATGTATATCAGGGATAAACTTATAAGCGGACATGTAGGTTATGAACGTTATTATTTATGCTTCTGATGTTTAGATGACAGGCCAAGAAAGAATTGGGGGGCATATTTGTCGGTGTAATGTTATCAGGATTAATAGGATGGGCCAGGGTTTGGGTTGATTTCCCCATCCTTTGTAAGAATATAATGTAAGATAACAAGTTTCAGTATTTTATTTATAAGTTTTTGGAAATGTTTGGTTTTGGGGTTGATATACCTGGGCCTTATAGATTGGTAGTGTTTAGGGGTTGAAGAGTTAGGTATGAGTTGAATTATGAAGTGGCTAATGTTATTTGATGTTGATGGGGGGAGGGTTTGGGATTTTGGGTAGTGAAATCCTATGAAGTGCTGGTTTTCATAGGTGGTGAGGAGTTATGGAATGAGCAACAGAGGTGGTAAGGAAAATAATAGCAAAGATTTGAGTGATATTTTGACTAGCTGGGATAACTTGTCAGTATTAAATTTAGCAGAAAAAGAACTCAGAAGATCACCACAGCAATAAAAAATGATTTATTACAGGCAAGCGCTTTAACGTAGTACACCTACGCTTTCTCAAGTCCTTATTACAAAATAACTTAACAGTTCACATTTTATACAAGTTAAATGTACTAAATGTCAATTAAAACCACATTATTAAATTATTAATTCATTTCATTTACTTAAGGGGATGGGCAACTAACTCTGGTTTATTGCACACATAGTTGTTCAAACCTGGGTATGTGTGTGCCTGTAACCTTAAGATCTACTTTCATTCAATCCATTCCTTTTGATTTATTACAGTTGCCTCCCCTTTTATCAAAATTTTAAAAACAAAACTGTGCATGGAAAATTCCATTATATGTCTAGCTAAGGCATTCAATTTATTTTTATTCTTTAAATCGTATATATGTTGATAGACCCTGTATTCAAGTCTCTTCTGAGTTTTGCCTACATAAAAACATTCCCAATTTTTACACTCTGCTAAATAGACTAAATTAGAGTTATTGCATGTAGCATAAAACCTAAGGAAAAAAGTAAAGGATAAATGTGGATGCTTAAACTCTTGTACCTTGCAAATATGCTCACAATTCCTACAAGGAAAATTTCCTACTTTATATGTGAGAGCTGTTTTTTTTCTGCCGACCATTACATAGAAGCTGTTTCAGGTTCTGGTTATTTTTATATATAAAACTCTGAGCCTGTCCTATAATGTCATGTGTTTCCTTATCCCCTGTCAGAAAGTGCCAATTTCTTTTAATAATGTCACACATCCTACTACAATTATTAGCATATTTAGTCATAAAACATACTTTATTTCTTTTTTCATTAGAGCCTCTTATATTAAGTATTAAATTTAGAGCAGGAATATATAAGAAGACTAGGAGGTTAGTGAATGGAGAGGTGCTATTGTTTAGGAGGTATATCTCTGGTTGTAGAGAAAATGGTGTGGCTTTAGTCCTATAAATTTGGCGCCATTGGGGACGGTGGAATTTGGGGGCAGGGTGGGGTCTGGAGCGAGCCCGAGTGCAACAGGACTTATCCAGACCACAAGATTCCTCAAACCTGTGCACGCAAGGCAAGTGATTGAAGTGCAACTGTGCTATTTTTCTGTTTATTTTTCCTTTAGCATTATGTTGCAGAGTTAGGATTTTCCATTTGGGGGGATTGAAAGTTATAATATGTCACTAGTTATTGTTTGCACTAGCAACTGTGATATAGCCAAGTTTTAATCAGTATGGTAACTATGGGAGGTCAGGGGCTCAAAGGACAAGAAATCATACTATAGTAATCTATTTATTTTATTATTTTATTTATATAACATTTGTTGCCTGGGAAAGTCCAACTATGACAGAGCCTGTTTTCAGCAGAGGTCAGGGAAAAACCTCCAAACGCATGTCCTTGGAATGTAGAAAGAAACCTGCTTTCAGGGAGGACATGCAGACTCTACACAGAAAGCACCCCAGCTGAGAATCAGACCGTGTGAGGTGACATTAACTGTTGCACCACTGTTCCACCCAAAAAAACACCAAAATAAATAGGACATGCTGGAGGGACAGATTCATAACCCAGAGGCTCCCTTCACTCTGGAATAAAATCCCAGTCCAGGTTAGGCAGAGTCCCTCATTGACTCTCTTCAAGAGGAATCTTGATGAGTGGATGGGAGATCGTAGGTTTACCCCGGGTATCACTTCTGTGTCACTGTTAGACAGAGGCACAGTATACTAACCTCAAAAAAGGGCATAGCAAAATAAATTTAAAATGGGTGGCGAAAGCCAAACACATTCTGGCTAGGCTTATAAATGCCCTAGGGCAGATAGCCTAGTATGAACCTGTGAACCTATAAAACATCCCAATCTATTTTGTACCTCTCTAAATAAACGATTACATCCTGTCCTCTTTCTTAAGTCCATTGCCATTCAGTTCAACATTCATTTTATCCAGTCAGTTCTATAATTAATCAATCACCACCTCAGTTCACCCCTCCAACTTTCATCTGTTGTCAAAAGCAACACTGTCTTTTAGTTTTCAGCCAATCCCAGCATCAACCAAAAGATTACTAGCCAAGTTAAAAGTAACAATCTCAGCTGCTGATAGCCCTCCCACTGAGTTCCTTCCTAGTGAGTTCCTCAAAATAGGTGCAGAAGTACTAGCTGTCCCTGTCTCCATTCTGATCCTGATCTGGTCAGTAACTGAAAACCGTCCCATCCATTATCCTACCCCTTCACAAAGGAGGTACTTCAACAAAGTTAACAAGCCATAGATCTATTGCTATCCTATCACCCCTCTATAAAATACTTGAGGAATGTGTTGTTCACCCTCAGCTTATAAAACATATAACCAAACACAACCTCCTCTCCAACACCCAGCATGGTTTAGGTCCAACCACAGTATAACTACTGCCCTCTTCAACTTCATCAACATAGTAAACCAAAACAGAAATAAAGGCAAAGCATTTGACACAGTGTCCCATCAAAAGCTTATCCCTGAACTTGCAACGCTAGATCTTAATTGCCCCTCCCTCTCCTGTTTTCACAGTTATTTATACAGTCGTCAGCAGGCAATTAAATGCCAAAAAAAACTTTCAGCATTTCAACCAATCTCTGCAGGTGTTCCCTAAGGGTCGATACTTGGCCACCTTCTATTTGATATTTTCATAAATAAACTTCATACCGCTACAACACTTGCCACTCTCGTACAATATGCTGATGTCTGAACTCTTATCTGCTCTGTCCCATCCATAACAAAATTACAGGAAATTACTCAGAAATCATTCGCTGACATTGAGATATTGCTAAAAATTCTAACTTTATACTTAATGCCAAAAAAAGCAAATATATGCTATTTAGTCCAAAACAACACCTTAACCAGAAATGCACATTTCATGTTACTTCAAGTAATAACTCAAAAATAGAAACCATAAGCCAAACTAAACTACACGGAGTCATAATAGATGACAACCTCAGATTTCATAAACACCTACTTCATTCCAGCAAGAAAACTCACCAAAAACTCTGCTCCCTTTGTAGAGCTAAACCCTACCTGACAGATCAGGCAAGGATTATCTTAGCAGCAATATACATACCTCCTTCCTTCTCTTATTGTATGCTTCCCCCAGTCTTAGAATTATCAAAACTATGTGGAAAACTAAACTAGCCTCCTGCTACTACAAAATAGCTCAATTTGCAGCCAACCAACCTTATAAAACACACCAGTGCCTTGCATTAAACCAATTACTGGCTTGAACTCCCAAACCAGTTGACATGCTCTCAACTAATCCTTACCCACAACCTATTGTACTTTTCAGACAAATGCCCAGCATTACAAAATACTCTACTATACTATTCACCCACTAGAGAACTTTGCTCTAGCAAAAAAAAAAAAAAACTTTTACTGTGCATCAGTAAAACATTTAACACTGCTTAGTACTTTCTACTCTCATTATGTGTCAAAACTCTGAAATGAAATCCCCACACAACTAAAACAGAAAACTCAAATAGTTTCAAAACTTTGCTTAAACAGCACCAATGCCAAAGATGGCTGTGTTCTTCCTGCTCACCTGGCTAGCTTTATTCGGGTTCCTTTTTTATAACTCTTACATCCACTTTGCTTCCCAGTCTTATTGTACCTGATCACTCCTCCTCATCATATTTCTTAAATTCTTACTTTTTCTCCTCCTCTCACACCCCAATGCTAACTACAATTCCTCCTCTGTTCATGTATCTTCCCGCTCATTTCCATAACTTCTCCTTTCATATCTCATCATTTTTAAGCTACATTCTACTTGTCTGTCTGTAAGTTATTACTAAATTAAAAAAAAGTCTGATATTTTCCCTGTAGCCATCATGTTATAAATACATTAATTATTACTGTATATTAGTTCTCTATTCAGCAGTTATCCAATTTAATTTCTCTACTGTTTTTTGTGAAAATGTTATGTTCGTGTAAGAAATATTTAAAAATCATGCAATTAAGCTCATGTATAGATGTTTTTACCCTGTAATTATAAATGTAGATCCTATTTTAACTTAAATGTGAAGCATTTCTCCCTGGGCCTCCTCTGACAATGGGTTTCGCTCAACTGGGTTTTTCCTGGTCAACGAAGACAAGTAAATAAATAAATAAATATCAGAGCTTTAGCATCTCTTTCCATTTTCTGAAGTATATGATTTAGTAGCATTTATTAGTCATGTCTGATGTTTAATTGACAGTGCACTGTTTTTTTTTTTTTAATTGGGGATAATTGGGGATACTGGTAAATGGAAAAATGGGAGGAGGACTGTAATAGGAATGTGAAAATTGCAATGGAAATGCAAGGTTAACAAAAGCTTCTCTAGCTGTCTTCTTAACATTTAATTTTTGCACTTGCCCCTGAAGAAGCATAAACAGTTCATTATGCTGCTATTTCTAACTTTATTGTCGGACTAATTAGAGTCCATCAGATTGCAACTTTTAGAAAACAAGAACTGAGACAAGTGGCAAAAAAAAGCTGTTTATTTCTAGTATTTAATAAGCACCTCCGTTTCATTAAGTAGTCTGTAGGAATTATTTGTAACCTCAGGCTTAAACAAAAGGGGTGGTATGTTTGCTTGTTCATCTGGTGTCTGACAGGAAATGAAATGCACTTATTGAACACTAATTTAATAATTTCATAGTACTGTTGTTCTGTAGGTGGTTAACGGTCTCCTCTCCAATACTTCTGAAAATCAATAACTGTAGATAGACGTAGCTTGTATTTTAACCCTGCACTGTAATGAAAAAAAAAAAAAAAAAAAAAATATATATATATATATATATATATATATATATATATATATATATATTTATTTTTTTGTGGCAAGATATATTTGTTTCTTTTAACTAGGAGCAAAGATGTGCATGATCCTAAGAAAGCTTTAGCAAATACATAAGTAATACATTAGGCGGGTATCACATGTACTGCAGGCATTGCACGCTTGATGATACCAGTGCACATGTGTCCACGTGTCCCTTTTGGCATGCCTTTCTAATACTGCATGTGGTGAGCTGGGGCTTGTCTGTGTTCAGCTTTTAGTTTTTCTTTTTACCATTTACAACTGAGATAATCATGTATATGAAGTGCTCACTGAATTTTGTGGCATTGGTAGTATTGGTAGCATTGCTTCTAGTTTGGTTGGGTTACACTTTTTTGCCTGGTGTTATTAGGTTTTGACAATGTTCCGGAATAAAGTTGTTTTAATATTTTATGTTGGGCCTAGTTGTAGCAATGCTTTTAGTTTTGTAGAATGTGATGTTTAGTTTTGTCATGCATGGTACAATAGGTTTGCTGGGGGGGAGTCATCTTTTTTTAGCTAAGTGGTCCATGTTTTATCCATAGCTTACATCTTTCCTTTGTAGTTTTTGTTAACCAGGGTGCTTGGATGGATTTTATTTTGTTACATAGTGGTGCCTGTTTTTGAGTATATTGAGAAATGTGTTGAAGTAATGCACATCTTTGTCTTATGGCATGGTTCTTATGATGAACAGTTGCAGTATTTGTGTGTGACTTGGAATACTTTGGAAGTTTATATGGTTTGTCATATATTAGGCATTTTTGTCTCAGGATTTTGAGTTCTCCTATACTGTATTTGACTTGATGGTAACTTATTGAGTCAGGAAGGACTCCTGAGGCTGTTATTTTTTGGGGGTGTATAGTTACTGTCAAGTCTAGGATAGCGTTTTTTGTTACTGATTTTATAACTCTTATTAGGGTTGAAAGTAGTTGGGAGAATGTGAGTGCACCAATGCTGAGGGTGGGGGGGGTCATTTACAGTCTTTCATCAGTCTGTTAACATCTCCTGGAATTATTTTTTTCCCTGTTTTATGGTTACCGAAGTAAGGAGACTTTCTAATGTAGCTATAGTTTGTCTAAGGTAGGATATAAATGCATATGATGAATCATATGATTGTGTGGCTTTTCAGGTCTGAGAAATTTATGGATATTTCTGCTTTGTTAAATGTTGGTACATCATTACTGTATTTGGTCATTTGGAGGCTACAAGAACAGAGAACTGTTACTTCTCATACAGCATTGCCTTTTCTGTCTGATGCTCTTTGTTGCATAGTATTTCTTCATCCTTCATGTGTGGTTTAAGCCACATTACTGTTGTATTTAGCACATAAGGAAGATAGTTAGCTATCCATGAGTGTGCATCGTGTTTAGTTAAGATGTATATGTTCATATGAACAGCATTAGGTGCATTGTGACAGATAGTTTTGGAGCATTCCCCAGGTTATGTAGGGTGTATACCAATACCACATGATAAAGAACAAATAAAAACATAACCACAGCCAGGAAACGATCAAATCCTTTAATCTCTTCTACTTCCTCATCTTAAGGGCCTTCAAAGAGATAGTAAAATTTAAAGTGCACAGTCATTTTTCCAGGTAGTAGTATTCCTAAACAAAAAAGGTACTTTTCAATGTGGTAAATGTTCAATATGTAATCAAGTTGTAAATTGTTTTCCTAAGATTAATAATGTTAAATGTAATCCCATTAAAGAGTTTGCATGTAATACTGATGGAATAATTTATGTTTTGAAGTGACCATGTAATTTATGTGGGGGAAAGCCAAAGGGCTTTTATGACGAGGCTTCCAGAACATATTACAGCCACTAAAATGGGACACTTGTAAAATTTAAAGTGCGTGGCCAAAGGGCTTTCCATCAGGGCAATTCAGTTTTGTTAAAAGGTTGTGTTCTGGAACAAATGATGAAATTTGGTGAACATACCCCTTTTAAAGATAAATTGTTATATAAAGAAGCTTTGTGCGTTCTGAAGTATAACACTTTGGTACTGGGGGATTAAACAATGACTGCAATTGGAAATGTCTTATTAATTAATTGCATTAAGTAATTATACCCGTTAAGATTTTAATATGAATCTGTATACTATGGGCATTTGTACTTTTTATTTTACTCCTTGAAGGCGAATCAGCCAAGGTGCTAGAGGTGATTACAAGATTCAATTTTATTTTTTGGCTGTAGTGGTTGTTTTTCTTGTAGGGAGTATTGCTTGTTGCATTTGTGTTGGTTTTGTGTGTAATGGAGCCTGGCTTTGGGTGAATGTCTCCACAGGTGCCTACCTATTTATTTGTTGGTGTATTGTATCATGGTATCTCGTACTTAAATATGGTGGTGCATTTTGGCCCAATAGAAGGGTAAGTAGGTTTGGGAGGGATTTTTCTGATTGTTATAGATGTTTAACAGGTACTTTATGCATCTATAATGAGTAATTTCAGTATGGAATAATCTGTGAGGTATATAGACAGATGTGTTTGTGATGTTATTGTGGATATTTTGAGTAGCATTTATAATGAGGTAAATAATTGAGTGCTTCTAAGTAAGCACATATCACAAAGCATGGATATTTTACGTTCTCACTGAAAACTCATTCCAGAACAATAACAGCACTTCTTCAACAGCTGGCTTCTCTGCAGGTTCACTCATTTAGCCCTACAGTAATGCTAGTGGTAGCATTTCTGACTTCACCCGAAAGACCATCACTTCTGAGGTAATTACTTTATAATTTAATGTCACTAAACAAGACCTTCCGCCACCTGCTGGCCAACTGCAGAGCCCTATCCATGATACCTGCAAATTATGAAATGTCTTAATAAACTAGGGTTCCTCTCCATTAACCCAAACACGAGCTTTCTTGTTGTTGTGTTGGCTTTTCCCAGTTAGGGGTCACCACAGCGGAACTCCGGTCCGCTAATGATTGGCAGTTGATTTTTATATACCGAGTTGCCAGCCCTGACGCACAACCTTCAACAAAGGAACGCCCATTCATGCATGTCTCCATGCAGAAGACGCTCTAGCTGAGAGTCGAACCGGACAGCGTCTTACTGTGAGGCGACAACACTACCACCGCGGATACAAAACACCAGCTTTTTAATGGACTTTAAGTACCGCCTTCATAAACAGGAACATGTGGAACATGTACACTTCTACAGATGAAACTTGAACATGCTTATTATTGCAAACTCCCCAATAGAAGCACACTCAGTCTTGTCCTCATAGCCACATTCTCTGTCTGTTCTTCACCCTTTGTCACACTGTCAGTAGTCAGCTAAGATCACTAATCTGTCTTATTCACCATACAATCCCACTGCAGATCAGTGGTTAGCCAGACTACCTTTATAGACTTCTCCAAGGCAATTTTCCTTACACATGAAACAGCTCAACAGTCCATCATCTCTCATTGAACCTTTAGCACATGCCACTACGTATACCCAAAGTTCATACTCTTATCTCAGCTCTTGAATATAGATTTGTTCCTGTTGCCACAACATAACCCCAAGTGTAAAATGCACCACTCCGATGGAACTCAACTACAAACTCTACATTAAAAGGAAATGATGCCTCATTCTTCAGAATAGATTGAAAACTTAGCATGTTACATCACTTCTAAAAAGGTTAACAAAAAGCATCAAGTTTTGCAAAGCTGATTGGTACCTAAATGATGGCCGTATCAGCAAATAACAACAAGATGTTCTTTAATTATGTAAAGAACATCAGAAATATACCAAGCTTTGCACCAAGCTTATCTTTAATGGCACTATCCAGCCAAACCCTGAATATATAGTTAACATCCTTGAAGATACATTCAGCTTCAAATTCTCCACTCGTGTCACCTCCAAAATTCCTAATTCAAAATATCAATATCTGTGTACCACCATTAATTACCTCTGCAGACATAATAAAAATGCTATCCAAGATAAAAAGCATCACCTTTTTAAGCCCAGATAACATACTGGGCTTTTTCCTTGTCAGTATGAAACAATCCATCCCATACCACATTCTCTAACTTTTCATCTGCAGTCTTCTCAATGGATATGTACCAGAAGTCTGGAGAACAACTGTAGTGGTTTCTCTACACTAGGGATGACCCACAACAGACCCTGGCAACCACATACCTATTAGCCTCACTAGTGTCATTTGCAAGGTGATGGAACACCTCATTGTGTCTCTTAAACAGGGACATAACATAATATAATCCTTGGAAACTAACCCAGTTGGCTTTGAGAATGGTAGATCATGTCTATTAAGCTTAGCTGACTTCTTTGAAAGGGCCACAGAAGAATTAGATGAGAGTAACTCCATGCACACAGATTACCCCAATTTAGCTATGGCTTTTGTCTCTGTACCCCACTTCAGCGTATATATCAAACTGGGTTTTTACTGGAAAGGCTTACCCAGACTCTGCTATAGTTTTCTGTGAGGGAAAGGTTAGTTTGCTTTTTATTTCTTGTATTTTGTATTACCTATTGCCTTTTTCTATTTTGTATAATGTGATTTGTTTTCTTTACACTGTGTTTTACTTGTATTTTGCTTTTAACTGCATATTAAAACTTGAAAAAGGACTACAGCTCTGTCTTGAGTTAGACCAAAATTAGAACAGGTCAGTTAAGGAGTCGCACATAATTTAGACCAGGTCAGTTAAGGTTAGTCATCTGCGAACTGAGGGGGTGGAGCTAGGAACTAAACCTTCTATTTAAGGGGTAAAATAAAACATTTCAGAGCTTTACTGGAAAGGCTCACCCAGATTGTGCTGCAGTTTGCTGTGAGGGAAAGGTTAGTTTGCTTTTTATTTGTTGTATTTTGTATTACTTATTGCCTGTTTCTATTTTGTATACTGTGATTTGTTTTCTTTACACTGTGTTTTACTTGTATTCTGCTTTTAACTGCATATTAAAACTTGAAAGGAGACCACAGCTCTGTTTTTTGTGAGTCAGAAAGAACATTTTCCCACCCCCACCCGGTTACTGTTGTGCTCTTAAACACCACTGACTTTCTAGTTGCCTTCTCCTTATGTTAATTTGACCATATATCTCATTTCCGCTTTGCTTTTACTGGCTGGTGTGAGTAATAACAAAATTATCATTTTGTGAAATCACTCCCCTTAAAACTATTTAAATTTATTGCCAAGCTACTGTATTCCATATTACCAGAATACAAAAGTGACCACCCCCTTTCAATCTATCTTGTTGTTTTAAAAATAGTGAAGCTCCACTAAAACTTAACTTTTTAGACAGGTAAAACTTAAGTTACCTACTTTCACATCTAACTCCTCTAGTGCACACTGCAGTGTTTAGGATAAACCATTTTTTTCATCTTACCTTTAAGAATCTATTGCAACACCACTAGTTATTGGAGAACCCACATTCTGCCTCTCAGTAGTCATCTTGGGATTAGTGCTTCTGTTTTCTCCTGGTGAGAATAGCAGTGCTGTTACATTATTTGCTGGAGTTTGCTGATCATCAGAAAACTTAATAACTGCTTTATAGGTAACAACTTGGAATCTGTGTTTATATTCTGATCCTGCTGAGAGTAGGAGCAGAGTGCATTGATTCTTGACTCTTTCTGGTTGGAAAGCGAGTGTCTATGCTGAACGTACCTGACTGTTCTGGTCGTTGTTCGAGGCATCTACCAGAAAAAGGCTATAAGCTTGCAGACACTTGCATCATCTGGGACAAGACTGTGGATCACCAAACAGGCAGTGGTCTGCTTCTCTTCTTGGGATTGGTGCTAACATTTTGCTTCTGGTGAGAGAAGAAGCAAAGGAGTATTGTATCCCAATGGAGTGAAGCTGTGCTGAGACCAACATTAGTAGTAGCCAGGCAGTAGCCATTCATGTGACTGCCCTCTTTTCATCATTCTTGACAAGCCAATTCTTTATTTTTCAGTAAGTACTGCTTGATTTCTTTCTAACTTCAGAATATCCTTAAATTTTCAGGGTCTACTTATTAGTTTTCCATGAAGTGTTTGGCTGTGCTCTGTACAGACTCAGACACCTTGAGTGACATTTTTCCTGTAAAAGGAATATATAAAGAAATGGCTCCAGTACTTAATAATAATGACCATCCCTCCTGGCATGTCTAAATGTCACTTCCCTGTGCTTTCTCCTATTAACCTAGTGAACTTGGGCATTCTGAGGCAGTGTAACAACTGCCTCATGTACACAGACAACCCTCTCCTCTTACCTCCCAACACTCAGACTTGTGAGAGATGCACTTATTTATCCAAATTGGAAGCCATGCACTCTCAAGCCAAGACCGGAATAGCTGGTCAAGAGGAGAAGGTCAACACCTGCACCACATCACATGCAGCACTTAGCCCTCCAGAACACCCACCATCACAGCTCTCACATAACGCAAGCCATACACCCACCTTTGTGGAGGCTCTCAATAGAAATCTACCCAAACAGCAGAGACTTCCAAGGAAGAAATGCACTCGACCACCACAACACAGCACAAACCACAAGACACGTAGCTCACCTACACAGTGAGCCCATCAACCTAAGCCCCTAAGGCAAAACAGCTTGCCCAATTCACTAATCACAGGTGAATCGATAGTGAGACACACTGATGTCCCACTCACTAGGTTGAATAAGGAGAAGGTAACAGTCTATCAGGTGCCAGATGCAGGGTCTATATTACAACGTCGAACTAAAACAAGTTTGAATGTTGCAATATCCAGCCCTAAAGTCCGAAAGTGGAAAATAGCAAAGCCATGGCACATCAAATTTTTTCCCAGGGAAAGAAATTGATCGGCCATTTTCGGGGCTTTACTATTTCCTCCACTGTAGTGCGATCTCGGAGTTGGTATATTTAAGTAGGGGGGTGTGGGGGCCACAGCCTCCCACTTCAGTTTAGGTTTAAGGTGAAGTTTGTTTTTTTGTTTTTTTTTTTTGTTTTTTGTCACGGAACAGCGATTTTTTTCCGTGGGAAAAATTGCTATTCTGTGCTTTCGTTTTTGTTGGGTTTCGAACATAATGGTTCGATATTACAATGATCAACGTTGTGATACAGACCTCCCCGAATACGACGCATAACACATGCACTAAGGTGACTCCACAACAAGTATGACTCTGTCACTGTCCATGTGGATGTGAATGACCTGAGACACACCTCCCTTGACTGCATGAAAAGAGACATGGAGGAGCTCTCGGATTATGTGGCCCAGGTAGGTATGACCCTAGCCCTGAGCAGCATCCTACCATTGCCCAGAATGATACTGCAGTACAAGCAGAAAATTATCTACTTCAACAATTAGCTAAGTTTCTGGTGTCATTCTAAGGGGATCCAGTATCTGTCTGCTTGGGATGGCATGATTAATGGACCTCAATGCATTGCCAGAGATGGCCTGCATCCGTCACCCCTGGGTTTCCGGGTACTGGCTAAGACTCTTGCCACCCCTATAGTGCCTTTTTTAGGCGGTGTTCCAAAGACCAAATTAACACCGTAACAGCTATAAATAAATGCAATCTTAGGGTCATGCTGCTCAATGCTAGAAGTCTAAATCTCAAGATGTACTCACTCAAAGCACTCCTCAAAATGGAGAGCATCGACATTTATGCTGTAACAGAGACCTGGTTTAAAGCAGCAGAAAGCACCCCTGTACTACCAGGCTATAACACATTCCACACCTTTCGACCCCGAAACATGGACCGAAGCTCCAAATGTGGTGGTGTCTCCATATTCATAAACAATATACATACCTCCAGACTAGTAGCACAGCATAATGCATCCGGGATACGTCAGATACAATTAACATTGGGTAAGATGGTGATTCAGGTCGTAGCCTGCTGTCGGTCCCCAGCCATATCCCAAGACTCTCACTCCACGTTCCTAAGCACCCTGGAAACTATTAAGGTCCAACCCAACACTCTCATACTAGGTGACTTCAACTATCCCTCCATCAACTGGGAAAACTACTCGTGCACCAATATACTGTAATGCTTCCCGGAATTCATCAATTCCAATGCCCTGGACCAGCTCATTCTTACTCCCACTAGTGGAAGCAACATCCTTGACCTGGTTATTACTAACATGGGTATCCATTGCTCTACACCAATAGTCAATTCCTCCCTGGTTAGATCTGACCACAAACTAATCACCATGGCAATCCATATCTCTCCCACACCCCCCACAAAGGTAACCGCCATGCAAAACTTCTCCAAAGCTGACTTTGTGCTCCTAAAAACAGAGGTGGCTAACTTCATGGCACCTATGTCAATGGAAAATAGATGCATGACTGCTGAATCATACACCAATGCACTGTAAGAACACACATGTAAATGCATAGAACTAGCCATACCCATCATAACCAAGATGCTCTCCTCCAAAAAAAGTAAGCCAATCTGGTGATCCCCTGCCATTAATAAACTCTACAACAGAAGGAAGAAACTCTTGCCAAAAAAGGTGAAGTCCCAAGACTGGAAAAACTACCTTATTAGCCTCAACAAAAAGTTGAGATCCCTCATCAAAACCTCTAAAGCCAGCTATGAAGGCAGAATTGTGGCAGACACTAAAAACAACCACAAAGCCTTCTATAGTTGTATCAAGAATCTCCACGGCAATACCCAGGTTTGCTCTGTTACTGTACAATGGTACCTCTTACATTGAGCCAACAGATATTGCCAACAATACTGGCTGACAGATTCACTGCCAACTTTACCCCTGCCCCCCCAAAAGACCAATCACAATACCGGAAGAATGCCAGGCACCCAGCATTACTGCAGCACAGGTTAAAGCTGCATTGTCCAGGACCAAGAATACAGCTTCCATGGGATGTGACAGTATCCCTGCATGAACTATGAACTACAAAGTGAACTGGCACAACATCTGTGTGTCCTGTTCAATCACAGCCTCACCTGGCTTTGTCCCTACCAAATGGTGCACTGCTACAGCCATCCCTCTCCATAAAGGGGAAGTGACTACAGAACCTGGGAATTATCACCCCATTAGCCTGATGAGTCTGATATGTAAGGCTATGAAGCACATCATCATGGACCTAATTAACAAGGATGTAGGGAATCTCCAAACTCTAGATCCCATGTAATTTGGTTTCGTGAAAGGTGGATCATGCCTGCTCAACCTGGTTGACTTCTTTGACTCATTCACCAGACCTGTGGATGAGGGCAAGGCAGTTCATACAGCCAACCTAAATCGGGCCAAGGCCTTTGATACCATTCCCCACTCAGGAATTATTGATAAACTCACCAAAATAGACATCAACCCATATATCACAAGGTGGGTTACAAATTGCCTCACGGATAGAACCCACAGTGTGAAAGTAGTGGACTCCCAAGTCAGACTTCTGACCAGTCACGAGTGGAGTCCTACAGGAACTGGTCCTAGTTCCTCTCCTGTTTGGCATCTACTTCTCAGAAGTCCGGGCCAACATGGAAGGACTCTGGCTGACCAAGTTCGCAGACAACGGCAAGCTGGGAGCCATTATTAACTACCCAAGTGATGTAGACATCCTACAGAAAGGCCTCACTGAGACCAATGACTGACGTCAAAATCATGGCCTTAAGCTTAATTCCAAACAATGCGTTGTCATCCCCTTTGGGAAAAACTCAATTCCCACTAATTACCACATCGATGGGAGCCCACTGAACACTGAAGGTGTTATTAGAGATCTGGAGACACAGGTTGACAGCAACCTCTCCTTTGACCACCACAGTGCCATTGTGGTCAGAAAGTCCTTCTATGTGGCACATCTCATTACCAAAGATTTTGCATCCAGGAAGAAAAGAGTTCATCATCTCTCTGTACTCTTCCCTCATTAGGCCAATCATAGAGTATAATGCCCCATTTGGCATGTACTTCACTAGACGCATGCAACAGTTGGAAAGGCCACAAAAGTACCTCATGAAGAGGATCCTAGGCCTTAAACACATGTTCTACACAGACAGACTAAAACAACTCCAGCTATTCCCTGTCTCATATCGTCTACTAAGAGGCAATCTCTGCTTGGCTTACAAAGCCATGTCTGACCCAGCTCTGTTAGAAATGCTACATCTAAAGAAATCCCAATCCCTCCGCACCACATGCTCCAGAGACCTCAACCTCATTACCACACTCAACAGAAAATGCTGGCGGGCAGGTTCATAACCCAGAGAATGCCCATGCTGTGGAATAGACTTCACATACATGTCAAGCAGAGCACCTCACTGGCCCTCTTCCAAGAGAAATCTTGATGAGTAGATGGGAAATAGAAAGTTCACACCAGGGATCACTCCAGTGGCTCTACTTGAGAGGCACTGGGAACCAACGTCCGGTGACACGATGCCAGGGCACTTCTGTAGGGCTAGGCTTGTAATGACTCCAGGGCCATTACCCTAGTACACACCTATGAACCTATAAATCATTGTCTAACATAGTCAGTTGTTAATTGGATCATTGATGAACACCAGCCTATTAGTCAATGGCAGACTATCCTCTAAGACACTTCTTCAGTGGTATATCCTCTGTTTTGGGGCTACTTATATTTGATATAAATTTCTCTGATATCAGATCAAAAATGAAAGATTTCTAGATGACAAAATTTGCAATTTTTGCAAGCTTGGAGCTATCAACTGTGTTTAAAACACTTAGATCCTCAGAGGACCTACTTCAGACATGCATGTGATGACATAATCACAGTCTACAGGTGAACACCAAAAATGTAACACCATGCAGATTGGGAAAGATAAACTCTTGCACAACTGCCACATAAATTGTACCTCCTTTAAATTCCACACTGTCATTAGACAGCCATATACATTTATAAATCAACTCTCCTTTGATCACCACATATCCACTGAGATTAGGAAAGCCTTCTTCCTCACATAGTTTGTTATAAAGGGCATCTATGCTCAGGAAAAATTCCCATTAATAAATCCATCAGATCAATATTACAATACAGTGCACTATTCAGTATGTATGTATCCAAACACCTAAGCCAATCTGTTCCTCATTAAAAAAAAAGCTCTCTGCTATGAGCTCCCTATGTCATCTAGAGCACCCAAAAGCCCTCTCTCTCTTCTTGGTCATCTGCAGACTCCTACTTTATGATCTATGCTT
Source organism: Protopterus annectens (assembly GCF_019279795.1). Lineage (NCBI taxonomy): Eukaryota > Metazoa > Chordata > Ceratodontiformes > Protopteridae > Protopterus > Protopterus annectens. The sequence continues at coordinate 301,144,901 of NC_056739.1, forward strand.
GATCAACAAAGCTGTAAATAGCCCAGTCCTGCTTGTTCTACTACATACTGGCTAAGCTGTAGCAACACAAATACAATTACAAGGGATCTAAATTTAAATTGCAACGTAAATGGCACTTACTGGCATGACAGATCTCTCCCAAAGAATTATTCACCTCTGGAACACACTTCTGCTTTCTGTAAAGTAAAGCACACACACACACACACACACACACACACACACACACACACACACACACACACACACTAGCTTAAAATCAAAATCAGATGAATAGAGGGCTTTTAGATGCTCTAGGTAACATAATGAGCTATTTTTGAAGGAGCAAAACTTTAAGGTGCAAGTTATTTTCTTGAGTTTCAAGCAGTCGCTCTCCCAAAGGAAGTAAAACTAAGTACCTCTGAATGGGGTACTTAGGATAAGTACAACTGAGCTTTGACTTTTAAGGGGAGGGCAAGACGTGTTTCCACCAGCAGCCTCCTATGTGTAATCACTTAAAGTTTCCTCAGTAAGAGCCTATGTAATTTTGAAGGAAGTTATAGAAGTTCTGTATTACAACAGCTAAGAAAAGCATCCCCCCATCATCCACCATCCTAATTACAAATCTCTTCTTGTCTTTTTAGGGCTAAGCTACTGACCAGCATTCTCTCCTCTTCCACCCAAGAAATGAACAAGATGAAAAACTTCAAACGACGTTTTTCTCTGTCCGTACCAAGAACAGAAACAATTGAAGAATCTCTCACTGAGTTCACAGAACAATTCAATCAGCTCAACAACAGAAGAAATGAAGGTGAGTTGGCTGGTTTAGCCAGTAAACGGTGTCACTTTTTTTGATTTGGGATCAGTAGTCATATCTGCCATCTTCCCTACAGCTGCTACTACTGAACACTGTATGGACCCTATAAGTTGTCTAATGGCTATTGGTGTACCTTTCAGTATTGAAATAACAAGGTCTAGTACCACGTACATAAAATCTGTAAAGTACACTTATGGCAATAAGCCGTTGAGCTAAGGCTTGAGACCAGCTTACTATTTCTGTGTTTAATTTAAGATTCAAAAGACTGTCACCACATGTAGACATGTTATGGGATTGCAAGCTTGAAAACCCGTTATCATCTTATGAAGATGGCCTCAGTTTCAAAAAAAGTGGGCATGTTTAAGACCGTGAATGATGGGAAATTAAATTCTGTGTAAACCATAAAAGTACATTTCTAGGTGGTCTCAGGGTTTGACAGTAAGCTTTCTTAAAAGAAAAATTGTTTTAAACACATTGCAAGTGTTATACATATACTAGCCGGCACGTGTTCTACATATACTAGCAGGCACCCTGTGTAATAGTCACAGTGCTGCTCTGTGTTTTTTTTTCCTTCACCTATATTTAATGTGATAGAAATAATACATGGGTAAACTAAATGATAAATCAATATATCTTTGAAGTAAAGAATGAGGTAGGAATCTAAACATGAGAAGAACATCAATGGATGTTTATTTGCTGGTCAAGACTTGACCAGAGAGAATGCATGCGGAACAGATTCCTGGTTGCATATGCAGACACTGATAAGTGGGTGATGGTGTACATGACAGTCAAATGACAAAACACACAACCCCATCCCCCAACAACACGTTACCTTAAAAATGCACACTGGTTAAAGATCCAGGAAAGGTCAGGTACTTGTACAGCCACAGGAGCAGGTGACTGGAGTAGGGTAAAAATGAGATACAAAAAGTGGTACTGATTATATATTATGGCTAAATAGCCAACTAGATCTGACTGTGTCTGCAATGTACCTGATTAAGCCTCATTTGGGACTTGTTCCTGAACTGTACCTGAAACGTCGTATGGACTCTTTCAAAGTAAGTGGACGGGTAGAAAAGATTATAGCACTATGGCTGGTGACATAGCACGAATCAGACTGGCTAAAAGTTCTTCTCACCTGCGAGGTCCTTAATTACTCTAAGATGATCAGTAGTCATATTTAATACATCAGTTCTGCAAGTGACATGCCAGAAAAATAGTCATTTGTTTAACTCGCTTGGCAATATAGCTAAAAAAAAAAAAAAATTAACACCGTAAAATCAGCCTCATGTATTCAAACATACTGTGTCTAAGTAATCCATATTCCTAATTATGCAACATACCTATAAGATAGCATACCATATCCATACAAATAAAATATAGTTCTAGATGTCTACCAAGAATCTTAAATTTGCAAATGATATGTTTATTTGTTGTAGAATGCTTTGTATAAACATTTGTATGGCCCCAGGGTGTTCAGCGTTTAATTTCTTTGCATTTGTTTACTGGCAAAGTATTTCATTGGAGGCCAAGGAAGAAAAACTTCATACTACAAATATTGTAACATTGCTACTGTGCAATTCATACAATTAGTATATATGTTTACAACAGGCAGGTTCATATCACATTTATACAATTGTAAAATGCAACAAATTTTGTTTAGTGCAAGGTAATGTGCCATATGTTTATACTATTCTAACACATATTATGCATGCATACATGCAGCTAGCTGTACTCTGTAAGAGTAAGTGCAGGGCAAACCTCAGAAACAAACCCACATGGCAGAACCATAATATTGACAAGCTTTATAATGAGAGGAAAAATATTTTGACCAAAATTAAGCCGAGTAAGTCCCAGAATGTTACAGGCCTTGTCACTGAAATGAATAAACAACTTAGGAGCGTAATAAAATCCACCAAAGCCGAGTATGATGCTAAAATAGCTACCTAAGCCAAAGAAAACAAGAAGGCATTTTAGTTGTTTGTAATCTGAAAAGCACAACATAGCAAAGTGCTGACCTGATTGTCAACTGTGTTAACTACACTGAAAATGAAGATATAGCTCTGAATTTACCCTTCTCTCCTATCATCTGTCCATCAAGATATACCTGAAACTGACTCACCTCCAGCTATCACACAAATTCAAATCCTGAAAGTCTTATCAAAAGCTAAAAATACTGCATTGATGGGCCCTGACTATATCCCTGGATACATCTTCAATATAATGAACCATGATTTAGCTACACCCCTAACACTGTTCAGCCTCAGCCTCCATATAGGCTTTGTACCAAGTGAATGAAGAACTGCTACAGTCATTCCCTGCATAAGAAAGGAACTTTACAGACCCAGGAAATTACAGATCCATAAGTATGACCAGCCTAATATGCAAAACCATGGAAAGACTTGTCATGGATCTAGTCAATCAGGACATAGGGAACCTCAAAATACTAGACCTGTCTGTTTGGATTTGTCAAGGGCAGGTCAGGCTTACTCAACTTGGTGGACTTTTTTTGAAAAGGTCACCTAAATAATGGATGAGGGCAAAACAGTACACTTCATATACCTTGACCTGGCCAAAGCTTTTGACACAATTCCCCACTCAGGCATGCTAAAATAGCTAAATAAACAGAGAATAACCCCCTGTGTCACCCACTAGATTGACAACTGGCTTACAGGTAGGACACAGATAATCAAAACAGTGGAAGTTACCTCCATGAAGATTACCAATCACTACCAGTGGAATTCCCCAGGGTTCTGTGCTGGGACCTCTCCTGTTTGATATCTACTTTTCTGAAGTAAAAGTCAATATCAAAGAGCTCTGGCTGCCCAAGTTTACAGATGACTGAGAACAAGGAGCAGTCACTGAATTCCCAAGTGACTTGGCCACCATGTAGGAATGTTTATCTCAAATAAACAACTGGTGTCAAAATCATGGTCTGTAACTAAATGCCAGAAAATGCATTATTGTATTTTTTTGGTAAGCCATCTACCCCAGGGAGCTACCACAATGACAATAAGCCCCTAAGTGTTGACACAGTTCATGATTTGGCAACTTATGTGGACAGCGACATAACTTTTGACCAACATGTGTCTATTGTTGTAAGAACATCCTTCTATATTGTACATCCTATAAATAAAGGGATTATGTCTAGATCTAGGGATGCTATTGTCCCCCTTTACTTATCTCTCATTAGGCCAGTCATTGAATATAATGTCACATTTGACATGTATGTGTACAGCATGTGCAACAACTGGAATGCCTACAGAGATATCTTATGAAAAGGATACAAGACCTAATCAACATGTCCTATATGGACGACTCTGATCCCAGTAACTATACTGTGTATCCTATGTACTGCTAAGAAGTGACCTGTGTCTTGCATACAAGGCATCCTCTGACCCATTACTGATGAATTTTCTGCACATTAGCAAGTCAAATGACATGATAAATATTTGGTCTAGGGTTCTAAACCTCTTCTGCAACATCAACAGAACAATTTGGAGGTACATGTGTATTTCACAGAGGTTACTGCTGCTATGGAACAGACTCCCCATCCACATAAAACAAAGTGTATCCCTGTTTGTTTTAAAGTGCACCTTAGATCTAGGGCTAGGAAACAAAATTTACCCCAAAACTACCCCTGTACTACTAATGGGCAGATGCAGCTCCTAAATACTTTATTCCATGCTTGCATCCTCTCAAATTATCTATGGTGTGATCCTAGCTGTTCCTTTAGGGGTAATATATAATCATTGATTATGGGATGGGTAAGGCCAATCTATAACCAAATGAGAGCTCAAAAAGGGAAATTGACTAGATTTAAAATGGCCTGCTAGGCAACTAGCTTAGTACTTACCTATGAGTCTGTATTAATATGTACATATCAGACAATACATGTAATAAAGTAATGCTAAATACATAGCATGTTAAACTTTCTTATGTAAATATGGCAAATTTACATAGCATTTTAAGGTTTGTGGCACACTTTCTTCTGTTTCTACTGTGTAAGTAAAATATTTGTATGGCAGACTACTATAAAATATAGACACTGTTTCATAATTTTGGAAGTATGAACAAGTGTCTGTATAGAGTATATATGCTGACAAGTTAGGGCATTTACGAAGAAACGTTTCTAAAATTTCCTCCATATATTATAGACTGAATTAAATTTTAAACTATCTTTCTGATTTGGTTATGTTTCTATGTAAATACCACTATGAATCAGTCATAATCCATGTGGGCATAAATGATCTGAGACTTGCTTCCCTGGGCTATATGAAGGGAGACATGATTGAGCTCTCAAAATATGCACCAGAGGCAGGTATGAGCCCAGCATTGAGCAACATTCTACAGTCTTCAAAGATGATCCCACAATACCAACAGAAAATGATTGACTTTAATAATTGGCTTAGCTCCTGGTATCATTCCAAAGGGGTCTAACATTTGTCAACTTGGGAGAACATGATTGACAGGCCATGCTGCTTAGCCAGGAATGGTCTTCAGCTGTCACCACTAGGCTTTTGGATATTGGCCAAAACATTATCCACCACTGTAGTGCCTTTTTTGGCATTATCAAACAGTCAGACCTTCCAACGTAGTATAATCTACTCGGGTATTACTGCAAAATGTTAGGAGTTTCATCAAGAAACTACACTCCCTGGAAACACTCCTTACCCTGAAGAATGCTGATATTTGTGCAGTTAATGAAACGTGGTTCAAGGCCACTGAAAGTACCCTGGCAGTGCATAGCTATAATGCCTTTCACACATTCTAGTCACCCACTGTACTTGAAAGGGCAAAATATGGAGGTGTATCCATCTTCATAAAGGATAAGAAAACTTCAAGACTGGCCAAACAATATGACATGTTTGAGCTACTCCATTTCCAATTACTCTTACAGGTCCCCTACCATGAACCAGGAAACCCATTCATCATACCGGAATTTATTAGAATCACTTACCATTCAGCCAAGTAGCATAGTCCTGGGTGATTTCATCTAGCCCCCTATTAACTGGGAAACGTACATGACCACTAAAATGCAGGCTGAAAGACTTCTAAACTTTGTTAATGCAAATGTCCTGGAACAGCTAGTCTGCACTCCCACTAGGAGTACAACTAATATAGACCTGGTACTCGCAAATAACGGAGGGCATTGCACCCCCACCCCCACCTTGAGTGTCATATCCTCACTGATTTGATCAGATAACAAAGCAGTCTCCCTTGAAATAAGTATAAAACTAGAACCCCAATTAACCCCCCCTTAAAAACAAAACCTTTTAGAACTTTTCTAAGGCAAAGTACCTCCTATTAAGTGACAGCATAGCTAGTTTCCAAGTTTGCCCAAACCCAGAAAACACAGAAACCTATGTAGAGGCATACCACAAAAGCACTGTGTATGCTCATATAAACAACTGCATAGAAATGGCTACTAGACTGAAAAAAGTCTAGGACAAACTTCAAAAACTAGCCACTCTGGAGGACCCCTGGTATAAATTGGTTCTAAAACAATAGAAAAATTCCTGTCTAGCAGTAAGAGAGAATATGCACAACACAGAAAAAAAAAGCTCCCTCATTAGTCTTAATAAGAAATTCAGTCTTCAGAAGCAGTTTTTTGAGGCAAAAATAGTCACCCAAGCTAAGGATAACCATAAGGCATTTTTCCGTTATGTCTACAGTCTTAAGCTCAACCCACAACAATGTGTGGAATTAGACTGTATCACCTATACTCAGCCAGAAGATATAGCAAATCTTCTGGCCAATAAATTATCCTCAAATTTCACCTCTCCATCACCTCCGGTTAACCCATTGAGAAATGCCCTCCACAATTCCTGCACCAGTTATCAAAGAAAAGGTCACAACTGTGTTCTCTAAAGCTAAAACCGTGGTTGTGATGGGTCCTGACATTATCCTTGAATGCCTCTTAAATAGCTTCAAGCAGGACCTGTCAGGCCCACTAGGAGATCTATTTAACCACCGCCTCCAGACTGACTTTGTCCTTGTGGAGTGGAATACAGCAACAGTCATCCATCTGCATAATGAGGACCATCAACAGACCTGGGAAATTAGACCAATAAGTTTGAATGGTCCTCTATGCAAGGCCATAGAAAGAATAATCATGGACCTGATGCATAACGACATAGGAAAGCCTACAGACTCAACCCAATTCAACTTTAAGGGTAGGTCATGCCTGCTCAGTCTGGTTGACTTCTTGGAGAAAGTCACTAGTACCATAGATATGGGCAAACAGTACATACTGCCTACCTTGACCTGGCTAAGGCATTTGACATAATTCCCCACTCAGATTTCATAGATAAACTTACAAAACTGGGCATAAATCTGTGTGTTACCAGATGGATAGCCAAATGGCTCAAGCATAGGACACATGTTGCTAGAGTGGGTGAATATAGATTCAGTATTAGCCTAGTTCCTAGTGGTGTGCCACAGGACTCCATTCTGGGACCTCTCCTGTTCAGAATATGCTTCTCTAAAGACAAGGCTAACGTAGAAGGCCTTTGGTTGACCAAGTCCGCTGATGACTGCGAGTTGGGGGCAGTCACTGAATCCCCCAATGATGTAGATATTCTTCACAAGGGTCTGACTCAAATGATTTGTGCCAGAGCTATGGCCTAAAACTAAATGCAAAAAATGCATAATAATACCCTTTGGGAAGTCAAATATCCCTGCAAATTATAACATTAATATCACACCCTTAAGAGTGGACTTAGAGGTGAGAGATCTAGGTACACAGATAGATAGTAGCCTGAACTTTGGCATGCAGCTATCTACAGTGGTGAGGAAGGCCTTCACTGTGGCACAGCTTATAAGTAAAGGCATGTCATCCAGATTCTATGAAGTCATATTCGTACTGCACTTGCCCCTCATCAGACCAATAAGTGAGTACAGTACACTTTTTACATGTACTTAACTAGGCACTTGCAACAGCTGGAGTAGCTTCAGAGGTTCCTTACAAAACAAATACAGGGTGTAAACAACATGTCCTAGGCAGAACAGCCCTATCCCTTTTCTCTGTCTCTTATCAACTATTAGGGGGTGATCTATGCATAACCTGCCAGACACTGACAAATGTTGCCTTGATGGAACTGTTACACATTCTCAAGACAAACTGCATGAAGGTCACCCAATCTGGGGATCTTAACCTAGTCTTTGACATGAACAAAATATGCTGGAGAGACTGATATGTGACTCAAAGATAACCCTTCTCTGGAAGAGGCTTCCTCTTCACATAAAGCAGAGCCACTCCCTGACCTCCTTCAAATGCAATTTGGATCAATGGATGGGGAATCGTAATTTCACTTCTGGGGTGGTGACCATGTCTCTTATGGACAGGGGCAGTCTGAAAAATACTCAAAGGCAGGCATGAACCTGAGCCATACACCAGCCCTTAGGAATCAAAAATCAGGTAAAATTCAGATAATTATGGCTAGGCTTATAAAGGCTCTTAAACCATTAGCCTAATAATCTCCTGTGAACTTATGAACCTATATTTGAGGAAACTTTAGTCATATAGCAGGACTTTCTCCCTCATGCCGCCTAACTCATATGTTTTAACCCTAACCTTGCTGCCACATATAACCCATCCTAACACATTACATTACAGAAAAACGTTTCCCTAACAGCATCACTACACAAGACATTCTCAGGCATGTACACACACACACACACACACACACACACACACACACACACACACACACACACACATACAACATTACGTGTATTCCCTTACCTAGCCCTTACTTTAATCCTAACTCACAAACACTCATACACACGCTGCTACCCTTAATGCTGAAACTTTTGAAAGTGTTGGTATTAGCAAACAACCCCACTTACCTAAACACAAGCAAACGACACTCATTACAGATGGTCAGTATACAGGCTTCAACATTTTCAACACTCAAACTACAGTCTTAAGTAAAAAAAACATACATCAGTTCACTTTATCGATAAAAGATGATTTGACAAAGTGCACTGTAACTGCCCAAACATAGTAATATCACATTATCTGCATATGAGATCAAATTTTCTGGATTTGCAATTATATATGTGTTGTTTACAAAGATATTAAAGTGTAGAGTTTGAGGAACATGCACTGTTATGTATTGCAGAGTTGACAGAGTCAGTCCACCATTTGTATTGTGTATGGCAACAGTTTTGTAAAATACAATTCCTTGATCTTTGTAATAATTCAGCATGCGAGACTGTGCCATTTGCTTTCTGGGCTCGGTATATTGATGTAATCACATTACCTGGATTGATTTTCATAGATATAGTTCGTGGAGGTCCACAAGCCTGTTTGTGTTATGGCCTACTCTAAAAAAATGTTGTGTTGGAGAAAATAAATTGTTCCTTGTTAGGTAATTAAACAGCTGCATCTAGATCATTCCTCTCAACTGTCAAGAATTTTAAAGAATGTCCAGATTTTTGCCACGTATTCTTAGTCACTAAATAATGACAGGCATTTGAGTCTCAATCTTTGTATCTTTCAGAAAATGCACGATAATGCAAAACTTTTGTTTAATTTGTAACGGCAAGATTTAAAATCTGTCCCTGATTTTTAGGGCCTTTGACCCCCCTCCTTTTATTTTTGGCGTTATCCAGAAATCTTGTGCTAAGAGGTTGAGAGGTATAAGCTGGATACATGTGACAGTGTTGCACTTAGTTTCCAATAGGCAAATATATGTGCATTGTTGCAGTCATAATTATTAAACAAAACAAAATATTCTCCATTCTATGACGATCAATAATAATCTTAACAATAACTAATAATGGAGATCTGACATTGATGACAAGTAGTTCATAAATCATTTAAAACTAGAATACATTAAAATACTTTTTTAATATTCAACACATCTGGGCTAATACCAAAAGTATTATGGATGTGGGAGTGCAGAAAGACTACATAAAATATCTTCACAATATGGTTCAGTAACACACACATTTATATTCCTAAAGTTCCCATCGATATGATAAGCTGTATATAAAGTACTTTTGAAAAAAAAAAAACAGAATTTGGAAATCTGTAACACATTAGAAAATGTACTAACAAAACAGCACTATGCATTTGAAAATATAAGATTTTTAGCAGCTTTCCCTTAGGCTATGTATGATTTCTGAGTTGGTTTTCACCTCTGCCATCTTTTGTCATTCATGCTATCATTGTTTATAGTAATGCTAGGTGACATTTTTAGTTTGTCACATTTGGAATTGTACTAGTGATGTAATGTTTAAGCAGCTGTGGATATTGTTGTATATTACACAAAAAACTAAAAAGTAGCTATATATTACATACAGATGAACCCTACAGAAAACAATCTCATGGAGAACTGTTGTGACCTCATGACCAAACTATGCCAGATGCACTTCCAAACTAACCAAAAGTTTGATGTGATGTATTGTTGTATTCTTCTTTTTCTATAAATAAACATCCTGCGTTATGATGCTTAAAGTTTTGCTGTAACTGTTCACTCATTTAAATCACAATTTGGGGTCGAGAATGGAAGAAATGATGACACCATTGGAATCTGAACTCTGGCCTCCACAAAGCTTTCTCGATATGCTAATCACCTGAGTTGTAGATTTGAACTGTGTTTTGCTTCACTTCTCCCACAATATCTCTTTTTCTAAATTGCTGTGTCCATTGCAGTTTGAAGTAGCTGGCTGCACATTAAATATGTATACTGTATTTTATACCATTAACTGAAATACAGATATCAAATGGATGACAAACTTCAGGAGACAGGAAAGTGACGTCTGTGTTCTCTGCTCCCTGCAATAATTCTATACAACCACAACCACTGCAGGTTAAGTGGTAAAACCTGTGGAGGCAGATTAATACCTGTGTCTGTCATAATGGTGACAGAATTATTTGCATTAACAAACATTTGTGATGGTTCATAATTTGACCAAAATGACTACAAAGTCTTTACTGACATTATTAATGTAAAACTGAAAAAATGCCTGATTAAGTACTATTGTTACATTTTTTCTATCTATTCTCATTCCTTTTGTTTTGTATTTGTTTTCGTTCCTTTTGTATAGGAATATATTTATATTTTAAATGGTAGTTAAAACAAAATTATAGTATTACTGATAAATATTCAGATTTATTTCTGTGAATTCATTTGTGTTGTGCTGTTCAGATTTATGTCTACTGATGTTCATCGTGCATACAGCTGCAGTAATCACATATGGGTTCTCTGCCGTCAGGCAGTCCCTCGGTCGGCCGAATTCCAAAGTCTTGGTCCGGCGTCGGTTGTTGCCGCTTTCTTTCCTGACATCAGTGCAACAGGGGTATATAAGACACAGCCGGTGCCATGTTCTTCAGTCTTTTTTGCCGCGCGGTGCCCGAAGCAGAAGCAGTTCGCAAGTGCCGGTCGGCCAGCTCCTGAATTTACGAAAAATTGGAAACCGAAGTCTTCTTTAAAGCTAAGTACCCCGTTGGGGAAACTTTTCTTGCCTCAGACCGATGTCAGACAAAGTTAGCAATTGTATTTCTTGTGGGAAGCAAATACCACACAAGGATTTCCATTCCCTCTGCATACCTTGTTTAGGCCCAGACCACGACGTCTCGGGCTGTTGCTTTTGTGCTTCTTTCAATAAACGCACTATTAAGCGTCGGGCGGAGTTCGCCCAACATTATTTTGGTAAAGCCTTTGATTATAAAATGTCGTCGGAGACTCCGACTACCATTTTGTCCAAAAAACGCAAGGACAAGGACCGACACGCGAGGTCCGCGGTCTCCACCGACACCACGCCAAAACTGACTGCACGTGGTCCGGTTCTCAGCGAGACGCCTTTGCAGTCCCTGACTACCGACGACACTTCTTTGGCGGTGTCTTCTGTACCCGAGACCGCAGGTGCCTCGGCCCTTACTCAGACTACAACCACCGAAGCCACTGTGAGTGTTGAGTCTCCTAATGTGGACAGGTCCACTTCCACCCAGGGTGTCTTTAGGCCCTCATCTTCCTTTTCCATTAAGGCCTTTACTAAGTCTAAATCAGCCATGCATCCCAAGAGGCCTGTTGCTCAGGGCCCATCCCCAGGCCCCATGCCTAAAAAGCAGATGCTTAAAATGGCTGAGGATTTGATTACCCTTATCAGGGGTTCCCAACCCCCTCCAGACAAGAGACCCAGAGTGGAGGAAGATTCTCCCTCTTCTGAACAGGGCTCCATTTTCTCAGAATATTCTGATGTAGAGGAGCACTCGTACTCCCCTTATGAAGATTTGAATGCAGAACAGTCCATTCCTTCTGTATCTCCCCCAGAGATTTCTCTTTTGGGGAAACCTTGCACACCTTGAGGGAGCACTTCCATTGGGAAGGCCAAGACTTTTCTGATTCCAAGAAAAGGCTTAGGGAATTTCTTTTGTTACCTCAACACAGACCGCTGGCTATACCTCCTGTCTTGGACATACTTGATGATGCTTACTTGGAGGCTTGTCTTAGTCCGGATTCCCTGCCTCCTGCTCCAGTCAAACCTGATAGGTACTACAGAGTTCCTAACTCTCACCAATTTCTTTTCAAAAGCCATAATGCTGACCCTGAAACCATTTCTCAAGGCCCCAAGGGAATGAAGGCCTCTACTGCCAAGAATCCACTACCTTCCGAAAGAGAATCTAGATCCTTAGAAAGGTGGGGGGAAAAGGTATACACCTCTGCCACCCTAGCCATGAGGGCCTTAAATTGTCAGTTTCATATGCTTAAATACCAGCAGTTTCTGTTATCTCAATTAAGAAATAAAATGTCTCAACCTGAACAACCAGATTTGAAGGAATTGCAGGATATGATGCATAGTGCAGAACAAGTGGGTAAACACACCTTACAATGTGGCTATGATGCCTTAGAGGCCTCAAGTAGAGCTGCTGTTACAGGATCAGTCATTCGTAGACATGCTTGGCTTACGGAACAAAGCTTGCCTGATCATGTTAAAGCTAAACTACTAGATGCTTCTTTACAAAAGGATGTACTATTTGGTACTAATGCTGAGGAGATACTACGTAAAATGGAAGAAAAAGCTAAACCTATGCAAACTGTCAAGGCTTTCCTACAGGTACAACCACCTCATTTTAGCAGAAATTGGCCTTCTAAAAACTGGTCCTTTCCAGCCATGGACAAGCCCCAAAGAGGTAGATACAGGCGCACAGGGGGCAGAGGACAATCTCAAGGATCCTATAGAGGCAGACTATGGCAAACTCCAGCACCAAGAGGTGGCGAGGACAGTGCACAACAATACAGAAAACAAACTCAATGACTTCCTCCTTTTCATGCCAAGCAAGTCTCAGCTGGCAGCTCCCTTGGGAGGAAAGCTGGCATTATTTACAAGAAATTGGCATATTATCACAACAGACAAATGGATCCTGGACATTATAAAAAGAGGCTACAGATTTCATTTTCACACTCTTCCAAAAATGAGAGGCATGCCAAACCTGCCACACAATCAAAGGGCAGAAGCACAAATACAAATTTCAAAACTCATGGACATGAAAGCTATTCAAGAGGTACCTACTCACGAACAAAGTCAAGATTTTTATTCCAGACTATTCCTGGTACCAAGGAAAGGAACCAACTGGAGACCCATTTTGGACTTATCCATCCTAAATACATTTCTACTTGTACCAAAATTCAAGATGCTCACATTACAGCAGCTTCTTCCCATGCTGGGCAAGGGGTTTTGGCTGGTAACATTGGACCTCAAGGAGGCATACCTGCATGTCCCAATCAGACAAAGCTGCAGAAGATACCTCAGATTTCTTGCAGGTTCAATCCACTATCAATTCTCTGCATTGCCCTTTGGCTTATCTACTGCACCCAGAGTATTCACGAAATGCCTGGCATCAGTAATCGCCTACTGCAGACTTCAAGGGATACAAATTTACCCTTATTTGGACGACTGCCTGATCTAAGCGGACAGCAAGCATAAACTTCTGGAACATCTGGCTTATGCAATACGGTTACTGAATTCTCTGGGATACACAATCAACAAAGAGAAATCTAGGCTTACACCATCTCAGAAAATAACTTTCCTGGGTGCCAACTTGGACACAAACACCCAGATGGCCTACCTTACGCCAGAAAAACAGGGGAAACTAACTCAGTACTTCAAAATACTAGCAAATTGTACCAGGCTTACTGCAAGGAAAATCCTGCAGGCTCTGGGCTTCATGGCATCTTGCATTCTTTTAATCCCATGTGCAAAGTTGCATATGAGAAAACTTCAATGGTACCTAAAAAAAACCTATGGTCTCAGCACAGCCACAATTTGGAAACAATAATACCAACAATTCCATGTTTGCAAAAGGAATTTCTATGGTGGGCCCAAGCATGTCAAACAAACACAGGTCTCCCATTCTGCAAGCCTCAAGCAAATCAAGTCATCACAACAGATGCCTCAGATTATGCCTGGGGGGGCGCACATGACAGACAGGTGCATTCAGGGCAAATGGTCCCAAAAGGAAAAGCACCTTCACATCAACCAAAAAGAAATGCTAGCAGTGATAAATGCAATTACAGCATTCAAGGACCTCCTGCATCCAGGACAATTATTAATAAGAACAGACAGCACCACAGTAATGTGGTATATAAACAAACAAGGAGGAACACATTCATACCCCCTGTGCAGACTAGCCATGACACTTTGGAACTTGGCTCTGGAATGGCAAATGGAACTTCAAGCACAGTACTTGCCAGGTTTGGAAAACACGCTGGCAGACAGTCTAAGCAGAAATATGACAGATCCGCACAAATGGAAGTTGCATCCTCAGGTGTTTACACAGATGATCCAAGCGTGGGGAAGGCCAGACATAGATCTCTTCGCCTCCCACAGGAATCATCAATTGGAAAAGTTTTGTTCAAGGACCTTCCATCCAAAGGCCTGGAGAGTGGACGCCCTTTCATTCAGTTGGACAGCATGGACAGTGTACGCTTTCCCACCTCTGCCTCTTCTGCTCAAGGTGCTCTTGAAAGCAAGAGCAGACAGACCGAAGATGATACTGATTGCTCCAGACTGGCCAAGACAACACTGGTACACACTCCTGAGGAGCCTAACACATACTCCTCCCTGGTCCCTACCTCTAATGCCTCTTCTGCTGACTCAGCACAACTACAAAACTCTTCGCAGCCAGCTGAAAACACTCAATCTCGCTGCATGGAAAATTCCTTAACACCTCAACAGACCTTACTCTCCAAAGAGGTACAGGATGTCATTTTGGAGGCCAGAAAGCCATCTACTAGAAAGGCTTACTCAGCAAAATGGAAACGGTTTTGCTCTTGGAATGAGAAAAAAGGCCAGGACCCTACAAAACTAAATTTGCCTCGGGTATTACAGTATCTAGCTGAGCTGCTGAGCAGTGGACTCTCATTTTCCTCCATAAAAATCCATGCCTCAGCCATTTCTGCAGAATTCAACATGGATCCACCCTTATTCTCTCACCCACTCTTAAGACAGTTCCTCAGAGGGGCTAAGAATATAAGACCACCAAGGAAACAACTAGTCCCAGCCTGGGATCTTAATTATATTCTAGAAAAATTAACATTGCCTCCCTTTGAACCAGCTGCCTCAACAGATTTGCAATATTTGTCCTGGAAAACAGCCTTCCTCCTGGCCATTACCTCAGCTCGTAGTGTTTCGGAACTGCAAGCCCTCATGGCTGTGCAGCCCTTTCTAATTTTCCATCAGGACAGGGTTTCCCTTCGAACCAACCCATCATTTATGCCTAAAGTGGTATCCAGGGTAGCTTTAAATCAAGCCATACACTTGCCTATCTTTTACCCCAATCCTCAAAACAAAGGGGAAAGGCTGCTGCACTCTTTGGACATCCATAGACAGCTACGTTATTACTTGGACAGAACAAAGCCTTTTAGGAAATCACAACAACTTTTTGTGTCCTATGCTGTAGGAGCTCAAGGGAAGCCAGTGACCAAACAGACAATTTCAAAATGGATAGGCCACTGCATACGGTTTTGTTACTCCTATCATGGGAAATCTTCCCCTACAGGCATCAGATCCCACTCCACCAGGGCCACAGCTACCTCTACAGCCTTCCTCAGAGGAGTTCCTACCAAAGATATTTTGGAGGCAGCCACTTGGAGTTCTGTGCATACCTTCACAAAACACTACCACCTGCCTTTATATTCCAAAACTAGAGCAGGCTTTGCCACTGCTGTATTGCAGGGCATTCTGGCTCATCCCAGTTCCACCTAGTGCCTACCACCCTGTGCGTAGCTTTGGGATTCTACCCATATGTGATTACTGCAGCTGTATGCATGATGAACATAGTACAGTTTTGTACCTACCATAAATGTAGATGTTCAAGTGCTAATACAGCTGCAGTACGGGTTTCCCTCCCTCCTTCCCCTCTTGGTAAAGGACTAGTGGCTAACACCTCCTCTTACAACCTAATTTGGGTTATCCTCCTGTGGTGTATTTGCTTGCAACTACTGTTTTTTGATTACATTGCATTGCTTGAATATATTTTTATATATAATTTATGTATTGCCTTCCTTCTGGGGGCACCTGACATCTGGGGCAAGAAAAGACTGAAGAACATGGCGTTGGCTGTGTCTTATATACCCCTGTCGCACTGACGTCAGGAAAGAAAGTGACAACAACCGATGCCGGACCAAGACTTTGGAATTTGGCCGACCGAGGGGCCTCCTGATGGCAGAGAACCCATATGTGATTACTGCAGCTGTATTAGCACTCGGACATCTACATTTATGGTAGGTACAAAACTGTACTTTTCTTTAAGCACCTTCTACAAAAATCAGATTTTAAGCAAATTAAATAGTTTCATTATTTTCACAATGAAAAAAAGCAGGATACCCTGATAAAATTCAGAAGTATAATGTAGGTTTAATGGCAACTGAGACCCCCTTTTTAACCGATCATGGAATAAAGGTGGGGCATTCAGAGGAGGAATGCACACACATCTCTTATTTATGAACACAGGGCCATGACTCAAGTGTAAAGCATTGAACAGAGCTGCTGGTCTGATTTCTGCCATATGAATAACAATGGAGTATCTTCTGCTTGTAGAAAAATGTTAAGAGCACAGAACCGAGGAACACAATGACTTCTAATATGAAGGCTGTGTCAGGTGATCTGAATAACTTGTATTGGCTGGTTTAGATGAGTTATGACTCCAAGTTATAAAGAATTTGGGTAGACATTTGATGCAGTCTTATGTAATAATTTAATAGGGAAGTTAATCTAGTGTGGACCCTAATGGTACTTTTATAACTAGTGCATTGCCTACCTGACTGCCTGTCAGAATAATGTTTTATGGGATAGCTACTTAAAATGCAGTAGGGTACAAATATCACTTGAGTACAAGATTATTCTCCTCTCCTTAATACCTTTATAAATGGATTGGATGAAAAAAATAGCCATCTGTGCAGATAAGTCAAACTGCAGAAGCAGAGCTGGTATCAATGATTGTGTGGAAAAAATGAGAAGGGATCAGACATGCATGGAAGAATGGGTCAGCACAACATTTTAAAACTTCTCTTATCAAAAGTAAGCAATGCATCTGGAAAACAAATACAAGGAAAATATAAATTAACAAAGAAGTCGCATTGAATAGTCTAGAATAAAGAAAGCATTGTGAAAAGCAATATGGAGGGATATGGCTTCTTATGAATGCAGCTGTTTATATATGTTTGACATGAGAAGAGAGAAGACATCACTAGGAGCATTCAGGTCATTCATGGAACCTGCAAAGTTCAGGTGAATAGTCTTAAGAAAAAAACAAAAATTATTAGTTAGATCAAGGGGCACCATAAACTGGGCTTTCAGGGTACCTATGCCCCAGGAAAGCAGCCACCAAAAGGAAACAGCGGGTTGAAAATGATAGTAATATTGAAGAAGGCATAGTAGGCACATAAGGCAGTTTTACTGAGAGAACCAAGGGCATCCGTAGTTAGTTAGCTAAATTAGTTACCAAACAGACTCCAAAAAAGGGTGGGGAAATTGAATGAGTCTTATCTCTTGTCATGGTCTATTTTTCTGTGCAAAGACTAAAATCATTTTACTATAGTCATATTGTCAGCAGACAAGAATTATTTAAAATAAAGCTTGGTAGATGGATTAATAAAAGAAACTTAAATGAGCTTGAATCATTCTGTTTTCCAGTTTCAGTTCAGTATACAGAGCAGGACCAGTCAAGAATGAAAGAATCAGGGAAATGCGAGGAAGCATTTCTTTTCACAGAGGGTGCATGAAGCATTAAACCTCATATAAACCTGGGTGGGCTGCTACTTTCCTGTAATATCCACCCTGTTGAGCACTAGTGCATGTTTATTATATTATTACCTTTTCTTCTTTTGCCTTTCTGTAAAATGAGGATAGTGATTGCGGTTACCACTGCTCACCAGTTTTAGATAGTTGTATAACTGAATTGGGACCCATCTGGATTATTTCACTAAGCAGATTTCTTTAGAGTTTCATAAACTAAGGTTTTCATCCTAAAATGTACAATGTAATGTCTTCATTATAATAAAAAGTATTGAAATTACACTTGTCTTAAATCTTTGACTCAGTCGCACACTGACCAGATGAAACTCCATCACGCAAATGCCTGCAACTCTTAAAACTATAGTACAGAAAATGTATTCTCACACAGGATGGATAGGCAATTCATCATCACATTTTCTCTCTGCACATTGAGCTGTCATCATCTGGTGAGCACAGCCGTATAGGTGTACCATCTTCTTCTTTCAGCTGCTCCCATTAGGGGTCGCCACAGCAGATCAACTGTTTCCATTTCTTCCTGTCCTCTGCATCTTGCTCTATCACACCAAACACCTACATGTCCTCTCTCACCACATCCATAAACCTTATTTTAGGCCTTCCTCTTTTCCTGTTACCTGGCAGCTTCATCCTTGGCATCTTTATCCTTGGCATCTTTTTCCCCAATATACTCTGTATCCCTCCTCAGCACATGTCCAAACCAATGTAATCTTGCCTCTCTGGCTTTGTCTCAAAACCTTCCAACCTGGGCTGACCCTCGTCACACCTAGTGCAAATCTTAACAACTTCAACTTTGCCACATCAAGCTCTGACTCCTGCCTTTTTGTCAATGCCACTGTCTCCAACCCATATAGGTGTACCGTAATGATCAATAATATGGGAAAACTGGGTGCAGAATCTGGTATGTGTTCTTTAGCAATCTGTTGTTGGATCTGGATAAGGGAAACATCTAACACCATTTAGCCTACATTTGTGCTGTTGCCATCTATTTTTTGTGGTGCCCTTTTTTAGGCTTAATACTTTTGGGTTGTGCTGTCGCATTAAAAACAATTGCCCTTCATGAGAAATAAACATTTTTGTTAGAGTGGTCAGCAAAGAGACTGGATCTGATAACAGTTTGGTACAAGAAAACAAAATGATTTCATGCCAGGAAAGAGAGAGAGAAAGATGAAGCTTACACAGGAAGACGAATGTTACATATATCAACAGCTGATTACAGCAAGAGCCAAAATAGTAGCTTGAAAATGGAGTCTGTTCAAGAGAAAGCCATGATGTCATACAGTTCTGTACATTCATTAAATGGAAGTAGTAGAGTTTATGGTGCAATCTGATGTATCGCGGTACACTAACAGTTGCTAGGCACTGATGAAATAAAGGATAAAGGAATGTTTGTACTGATGGAGTAGATGGATTATCAGGAAGGAACACATTACAGGAGCAGATGAACAATAATTCTCAAAGTCCTAAAGCAGCTTGGTAGACACTGCTCAATAATTTTGCGTATGACAAGTTACCTTAGTAAATAGGAAAGGTGTATCTACTTCATAAGGACATGTATAAAACATATAAAAGAAGCTTTTAATGCTTCTTATATAAGGTGAAAAGGAGCATTACAGTTGAAAAACTGGACAACTGTATTCAGCAAGCACAGTAAGTATTTGTGATCATTATTTTCTGCATGAAACTTGGCAACTCCATGCAGGTACCCTGCAGCTAACAGCACAGTGTCATGCCCTGTCATTGTACTGTCACTGAACTCACATTAATGACAGCAGTCATCAGAAGGGGTCAGAGGTAATTATTTCTCCTTCTTATGTGCATATCCTATTAATCTAAGAAGCATAATTAGGGTCATGAAATGGCACAGATACAAACGGATATGTAAACTTGAATAAGGGAACTAATGGAGTGGCATTTAGTTTGTATATATGTGCCTGCATGTGAAGTGAACATAAGAAAGAAATTAATTTGTATCCTGCAGGTCAGTGGAAGATGAATTTTTTAATTGTCTGTCTTGCAGATGTGAACACTGTGTCATGACTGTGAGGAAAAGTATTTGTGACATTGCCAGGGATATTCATGGTCATTAACACAGGTTTTTACAAAGTAGTTTGTTTGGTTTAGCTTTTCATAGACATTTCAGACACCCTATATATTTGAATATCAGAGGATACCTTGCAAATTCAGCTGATGGACAAAGCCTGGTCTGTGTTACTTCTTGTTCATGAGACAATTCATAAAATGGATGCTTACACTTTTTGAACATGAATGACCAAATTAAAGTATGAAATATATAACTAAGACCACTTGTTATCCTTCAAGAATGAATCTAGACCATGGAAATTCCTCTTGCATTAGAACCCTACATGGACAAATCTATCCTGGCATCTTAAAGTAGTTAACATTCAACTTCAATGGTGAGGTAAGGTTCCTCTACAAGCTCTACATTGGGGCACAAATCCCATACTACTTAATATAATCATGACTGTAGCTGCCACCCAGAAAAAATACAAATACTTGATTTTGCACAAAACACATCTCTTGTACTGCTTTCTTTGTCAAATTCAGAGAAAGCTGTCATTTTTAAATATATTACTTGAATTTGTCTGATTTTGAGCATTTGTGTTTTATTGAATTGAGATGATATTGTTTAATGTCTTGACTCAGGACCAGGTGACCAGCGAAAAGGATCTAGCATTTATGCCTCAGTACCTTTGAACTGCTTCCACTGTGGTATTAGTATTCTGTCTGTACGGCTTCCCAGTCTAGTTTGAATTCTTCCTTAAATTATGTCCATTGTGTCCCATATTGATCAGGGTACGAATTATCCAGTACACCTTTAGTGTGTGTAAACCAAATGCTGATTCCTTGCATTTTGATGAGGTCTTTATGCTATATTCATTTGGGTGGCCTGCATTGTAGCATTGCTTACTAAGATGTTCTGGTGTGTTTAATATTTTTGGTGCTCTGTGAAGGCAGTATATCTGATGCTGGAACATCATCTTAAGTAATACCACTTTAAAGCATGTACTTGACACATTTCTGTGTCATATCAAAATTTTGCTTCCCTGGTATATTGCTTCGTCCATTCTGATTTGTTTCACAGCACAGACACTAAACATTTAGTTAAGTTTTGCAAGGGAAGTTTTATATCTCCCTTTGGGATAATAGTGCACTGCATGAAATCATTGATCAAACTAATTGGCCTAATTACATACACACGCTTGTTATAAAATTGGGATTGTATACTGCTCAGGAGTCCATGTCCCACATATTGTACAGGACAAACCTCAATGTAAGCAAGAGTCAGTATTGGAGCATATTAAAGATGTTTACAACAACTCTTAAGTCTAGCCCTGCAGTACATTTAATGGAACATCATAATTCTGACAAGAAAATGAGTTTTTCCTATGATTTAGCCTTCCAGATGTACAGTTATTTTTTGGAATATTTATTATAGGTGCTTTTATACATTTCATAACTCATTTTTGTAACAGTGTGCTTTTAAGAGAATGTATTATTACATTCGTCATTTTCTGATTGACTGGTACCTTTGCTAAAGGACTTAAGTACAGCAATGTTGTATGCTATTTTAGAAACCTTGAAAGATTAATAGTCAAAAAGCTGCAATTTCTTTTTTATTTCAGTAAAAGTTGTGTTTTAGGACAGCTCTATGGACTTCTTTCCAAAGAAACTTCAACATTTAAAAATTACACATTTTCAAACACATGAAAGTAGTGTCCTGGCCTGTTTGAGCATATAACCCTGATTTGTTCCAACTTGGCTGAGCTTCATGTTTGAATTATGGTTGATGTAGGGTAGCACACTGTGATTGTTTCAATAAGTGCCAACGTCTCTTATTTGTTAATCAGGTAAGTGAGTAGGTGTCAATTACAGACCCTTCTAGCCACTGCCTGATTGATTATCAGAAAAGTAATATCATGTAGAGTTTAGAGAAGCCAGTTTAACTGACATTATTTTAGGAAGGAGGAAGGGGAATTGGAGTAGTCAGATAAAACCACACGTGTAAATATACAGAGGCTGCATGAAAATTTATTGGATTGCAGAAGAGAACACAGTACCCTTGACCTATGAGAAAGAAACCATTGACTCGCGCTTCCCAATGATTCAGAAAGCTCTGTCAGTGTTTCAGTGAGTTTCAGGTGACTGTTTGCAAAGCCCTACTAGTTTCCTGGGATTGTATGCAGTCATGAGTGCCTACACAAGCCAAGCTTAGGTAGAAGCAACAGCAATAGCAGATTAAAACAGTAGCACTGAAGGGTTTTGGTGTCATGTCACCGTCAGAAATGCCCTGCAGTATTTGTTCTTCTAGTTTTGGGATTACAACTACTTGTTTAAAATAAGGTTTTTAGCATTAGTGTACAGTTACATAATGGAATAATTATGTTTGGGCTGAAGTAATATACATGCCTTTATTACAGTGCAAGTATTTCACAAAACACTGAGATTTTTTTTTTTTTTGAGGAGGCACATTTCCCATTGGGTCTTTCAGGATTTGTTGTTGTATACATGTGTTCTCACATACAAGCAGACAAAATGCAAGCAGTCTGACACCCTGTATCGTGACAGTGATAGCCATGTGTAAACTTTCACCGGCAGTCTTTTTCTGATGTCCTTCTGGGCATTGTTCCGATTTAGTCATTTGTGGTGAGGATTTCAGGTAATGAGAGAGAAAATAAATGTAATGCTCTCTTTCAGGTAATAAGAGAGAAAATCTATGTAATGCTCTCTTATTTTCATATTGCCTTGACATTCGGGGCAGCATCAACTCCACTTTAGTCAACTGTAATATATGGGGTACATATTAAAAATACCATTGCTTAACTGCAGAAAGTTCTTATGTAGTACGCTTTTTAAAAGCAGCCTAGGTAATCATTTCCAAGAGATAATGAACATATCCTCAATGACTGTTTTTATGGAGCATTCTGAGAAACATCCAAGAACTGCATACTGTCATAAATGAAGAAATGAAATATATGCATTTGCTTTCAAGGATCAGTGTTTAGAAGTAGTAAAAGTATGATTTCTGTCTAGAATAAGTGATCCAAATGGAACCAAGGTCATTGTAACTGCACCTCAAAGGTTGTTGGTCTGTATAGCTAAATACTAACATTGGCCTTTGTTTTATATTGGTAAGACAGAGAAAATAAAATAATGTAGTTATGAACATATATGAGATATAGGTATAAGAAAAAGTATAAGTTCATTATTCAAGCATGTATTTAGATATCCATTATATCAGTTTTTATTTTTTGTAGTGCAGAGACCTGGAAAAAAAAACAAGGGGGTGGACCATGGAGTGAACTGTTGGAAAAGAGGGAATTGTGGTGGCAACTTGTCTTGAATGCATATAGATTTCCTGGACCGAATGATAAGATGTACATCTTTAGCGTGTATTTTAAAATTGTGTTTGCTCACTTTTTAGCTTTTATAAGACTTGTATTTCCACATGTTAATTAGTAAATAGGTATTCAGTGTTTTATATTTATAGGTTCATAGGTTCGTGCTAGGCTATCTGCCCAAGGGCCTAAGTAAGCCTAGTCAACAAGGTTCCCTGGCTTATGCTACCCAAGAAAGTTAATTTCCTGTGACCCTGTCGAGCAGAGCCACAGAAGTGATCCCCGGGGTGTATTTCCTATTTCCCATCCACTTATCAAGATTTTTCTTGAACAGTGCTAATGAGGAACTTTGCTTCACATAGATGGGTAGCTTGTTCCAGAGTATAGGAAGTCTCCGGGACAGGAATCTATCCCTCCAGCATGTCCTGTTTATTGAGGTTTAGGTCCCTAGAGCATGTTGCTCAGAGGGATTGGGATTTTTTAGGTGTAGTATGTCCAACAGCTCTAGGTTTAACATAGCTTTATATGTTGGGCAGACATCTCCTTGGAGTAGGCGATATGCTAAAGAGTAAAGCTGGAGTCTTTTGAGACTGTCAGTGTAGGTCATCTGTTTGAGGCCAGTAATCCTCTTTTTGAGGTACTTCTGTGGCCTTTTCAGCTGCTGCAGATGTCTTGTGAGGTACTCTATAATGGGTCTGAGTGCCGAGTAGAGGGGAACAATGACCTCTTTTTTTTTCCTGGATGAGAACCCTTTTGTGATGAGGTGTGCCACATAGAAGGATTTCCTGACTACTGTGGCGATGTGATTATCAGAGAGAGACTATTGTCCACCTGGGTCCCAAGGTCTCTTATCACACATTCGACATTAAGTAGACTGCCGTTTATGTGGTAGTTCATGGGTACAGAGTTTTTACCAAAGGGGATGACTCTGCACTTTTTGGCATTGAGCTTGAGGCCATGCCTTTGACACCAGGCATCTGTCTCAGTGAGGCCCTTCTGCAGGATGTCCACATCATTTGGGGACTCAACTATGGCTCCTAGTTTGCAGTCATCTGCAGACTTCATTAGCCAGAGCCATTCTGTGTTAGCCTGTACTTCAGAGAAGTAGATACCAAACAGGACAGGTCCCAGGACTGAACCCTGTGGTACTCCAGTTGTCACTGCTTTGAAGTCAGATTTGGAATCTGCAACTTTTGCAGTGTGGGTTCTGTCAGTGAGCCAGTTGGCAACCCATCTTGTGACATAGGGATTTATACCTAGTTTAGTGAGTTTAGCTATAATTCCAGAATGGGGGATGGTGTCGAAAGCCTTGGCAAGGTCAAGATAGGCTGTGTGAACCACTTTGCCCTCGTCTACAGCTTTGGTGAGTGCCTCAAAGAAGTCGATCAGGTTCAGAAGGCATGATCTGTGTTTCACAAAACCGAACTGGGTGGGGTCCAGAGTTTAGAGGTTACCAGTGTCTTTGTTTGAGTTCCATGATGATACATTCCATGGCCTTGCAGACCAGGCTTGTCAGGCTAATAGGGGGATAGTTCCCAGGATCAGTGGTGGCTCCCCCTTTGTGGAGTGGGATAAGTGTTGCTGTGTGCCATTCAGTGTGCACAAAGCCTGATGCGAAGCTATGATTGAACATGGTGCTTAGGTGGGGGGGCCAGTTCATTCTGAAGTTCGTGTAAAAAACCAGCCTGGGATGTTGTCTGGTCCCATGGATGCTGTGTTTTTGGTTTTAGAGAGTGCAGCTTTTATCTGCATAGATGTGATTACAAGGACTCTGCATTCTCCAGTATAGATATGGGCCCTTTAGGGGGTGAGAGGGGGGTAAAGTTAGCACTGAACTCATCTCCCAGGATGTTGGCAGTATCCGTTGGTTCTGTCATTTTCGTGCCGTTGTGCTGTAACTCAGAGTAGATCTGGGTGTTGCCATTGAGACTCTTGACATAGCTGTAGAATGCTTTGTGGTTGCCCTTAGAATCAGTGGCAATTTTGATTTCATAGCTAGCTTTGGAGGACCTTATAAGGGATCTCAGCTTCTTACTGAGGCTGACCAGGGAGCTCCTCCACTCATGGGATTTTACTCTCTTTTGCAACCATTTCTTCCTTCTGTTGTAGAGTTCATTTATGACAGGGGACCACCAGATTGGCTTCCTTTTTTTCGAGGATAGTGTCTTGGTTCTGTTTGGGATAGCATGATCAATGCACTCATGTAAGTGCATATAGAGTGCATTTGTGTAGGATTCAGCAGTCATAACTGTATTTTCCATCTGCATGGGTGTCATGAAGTTCACAACTTCTGTCTTAAGAAGCATGAAGTTGGCTTTGGAGAAATTTTTTACCATGGTTTCCTTAACGGTGGGTGGGGGCGGGATGCAGATATCTAGGGTGATTAGCTTATGTTCGGATCTGACTAATGAGGAGTTGATTTCAGGTGTGGAACACCAGTCACTCATGTTGGTAATGACTAGGTCTAGGATATTGTTGACCCTGGTGGGAGTGTGGGTAAGTTGATCCAGGGCACTGGAATTTATGAATTCCAGAAAGCGTTGAGTGAAGGATTTGGCACATGAGTAGTTTTCCAGTTAATGGTGGGGTAGTTGAAATCGCCCATTATTAGGGTGTTTGATTGAATCCTAATATTTTCCAGTATATCAAGAAAAGAGGATTTGGAATCCTGGGGAATGGTGGGAGATCTGTAGCAAGCTATGATTTGGATTGCAGTTTTGCCCAGAGTTAGTTGCTGTTGGATAACCCTGGATGCATTATGCTGCGCAACTAGCCTGGAAGTGTGGATATGCTTAATGAATATGGACACATCTCCACCTTTGGTGTTCTGGTCCAGGTTAGATGGCCGAAAAGTGTGGTATGAGTTATAGCCTGGTAATGCAGGGGTGCTCTCTAGAGCCTTGAACCAGGTCTCAGTCACTGCACAGATATCAATGTTTTTCATTTTAATGTGTGCCTTGAGTGAGTGCATTTTGAGATTTAGACTTCTAGCATTGAGTAGCATTGCCCTCACCTGTTCCTGTTACAGTGGTGAATTTGTCATTTGAACCTTGCCTAAAAAAGGCACTATAGGGGCAGCAAGAGCCTTAGCCAGTATCCGGAATCCCAGGGGTGATAGGTGCAGGCCATCTCTGGCAAAGCATCGTGGTCTGTCGACCATGTCCTCCCAGGCAGATTCTGGATCCCCTTAGAATGACACCAGAAGCTTAGCCAGTTGTTGAAGTCAACCATTTTGTCTTGTACTGCAGTATCATTCTGGGCAATGGCAGGATGCTACTCAGGGCTAGGGTCATACCTGCCTGGGCTACAAGATCAGAGAGCTCTTTCATGTCTCTCTTCATGTAGTCCAGGGAGGTATGTCTCAGGTCATTCACACCAACATGGACAATGACAGAGTCATATTTGTACATGTTCTGGAGTGACCTGAGTGCGTGGGTTATGTGACGGATCCTGACACCTGACAGGCAGCTGACAGTAACCTTTTCCTTGTTTAGCCTGGTGAGTGGGACATCAGTGTGCCTGACTATAGTCCCCTATGACTAGTGTGTTGGGTACGTTGGTTTGCCTTATGGGTTGTGGTTTATTGGCACACTGAGTCTGTGGGCTATGTGTCATTTGGGTTGTGTTGGGGGGTGGAGGTTGCTTGCGTTTCTGCGTTGGAGGTCTCTGTTGCTTGAGCAGATTATTATTGAGAGCCTCCACAAATGTTTTTCTGTTTCTGTGTGTGGATTTTGGTGGTGTAGATTTAGTGAGACTTTGCGATGAGTGTGATGTGGTGCAAGTGCTTACCTTCTCCTCTTGACTGTCTAGTTCAGTCTTGGTTAGAGAGAGCTTTACCTCCAGTTTGGCTAGATAAGTGCATCTCTCACAGGTTGTGGTATTGGGTGGTAGGAGGAGAGGGTTGTCTGTGTACATGAGGCAATTTCTACATTGCCTCAAGATGCCCAGATTCATCAGATAGACAGGAGAGAACACTGGGAGCTGACCCTTGGACATGCCTGAATAAAAAACTACTTTTCTCTAGACAGGTGAGAAAGTAAGTATAAGAGCTGTTTTTCTCTAAGCAAGTGAGGAAAGTAAGTACAAAAACTGTTTTCCTCTGGACTAGACTAGTTACAGGAAAGGTGGGAAATAAGCGCAAATGCTGGCTTTTAAACCAGAAAGTTGAAAGAGATGGAAAAACTGCTCAAACGGCCAATAAACTACAATTTCTAGGCCAGAAACCACTCTTGTGGTAGATAGGCTACCTAGTGCTTACCACTCCCACTGATAAGCTAGAAGGCTTCCCTCCAACACGGAAAGGCTCGGGGGGCTCAGAAGCTTACAAACAGTCCTGGATAAATTTAAAGTGATTAGTTCCTTTGAACAGACTGTTGTTTTTAATGGTTGAAATGTGTCATGTGAGCTTTGATATGTTTTTAAATTTGTTGTATGGTCAGGAATAGTTTGATTTCTAATGAAGTTCCTGAATTTTTAGGATGCAAGAACTAATCTTTGTATAAATTAGAGTTTTTGGGCTAAATCTTGCTTGCCTCTTGGGTGTATTTTTGGTTTTAAGTTTTCACCCCGTGTAGTTTCTTTGCTGTGTTTTGGGTTCTTGGTTTGTTCACAGAATCACATTGTCATCTGTGATATGAATGAGGCATAAATGGTCGGCCTTACTTCCCAAATAAAGGATTTCCAGTGAGCTATGGGGAACTTAACGTTGTTGTTGCTGCAGTTTAAAAAAGTCTCATTTGGTGCTCTGTATCACAACCATTTGAGTGAATCTTTGTTTTCCTCAACTGGCTGGAAGTGGGGATATCCCACCAGGCCAGATTACATCTGAGTATGTACCCTCAGTGGGAGGTGTGGAATGAAAAATCTTCCCAGTGCTTTATCTGTTGACAAATGTCTGGTTTTGCACAAATGGTTTAAGAGGAGAGTTTCTCTTTCTGGGGAACAATTGTTGCATAGTGGTACATTGAGCCTAACCTCATGAGTTTGAGAAGAAATAGGGAAAGTATCATAAACTACAAATGGAGAATTTGCATTTTATTGATCCTATTAAATGTAAACTGATTTCAAAAGGTTTACTGACATGAAAGTTTCTTACTGACGTAATTCATGGCTCCACATTACATCAAAAGCATATTTTGTTTGACCAACATGGTTGTGAATTAATGGAGCTTTTGGTGAAACATAGTCAGCCCTGGATGGAACAACTTATGGGTGAGATTTCCCACTTGTATCAATTTATTACTAAGGACTTAGTTTTTGAGAATTATATTATAGACACCATGCTATTTTTAAACAAGTAGGGTGTGTGATGAGATTAGATTCAGAAAAGAAAAATTGTGCAAGGATTGTACCGATTATGCTCAAGGAAAAGCATACCATAATCCACCACTTTTACAATTCTCGGACTCTACAGTCAGGCAGAGATTTGGGAGTAGAACCTTTTAATGATTATAGCAACAACACTAATAGAGTGAGAGGGTCAATTTTTGGGGCCCATTTAGATTTCCCTTCCCTGAGAAGATCTCAGCGGATGCAGAATCAGAGTGGGAGGAAAGCTCAGTCCTCATGGGAGAACTCATATCTCGACTACCCCCCCTATTCAGGGAGGGAAGGGGAGAGAGAGGAGATTTACCAAAATAAATGCTTGGTAGTAGATGTGGCAACAATAGACTGAAATAATGAGAACTATTCAGTGGGCACTGTAACCAATATTAAAGCTGATTTTAATGTGTATAGTTACAGTCATGTGGTTATAAACCAGGATGTTGCCAACCTTCTTGAAAAGGGTTTTACTTTTGTTCCTGCTAGAAGGGTATATTTATTTGAGACGCTAAAAGATTTGAAATTATTTGTTAGGAAACTTAACTTTAAGTTGCTTTTTGAGACAAATAGTAGACCACCATTGGTCAAGAACAAGAATTTAGGAGACCGAGTATATTAATCTAAACCTTCACCCTTTGTTGAGTTTTGATAAAATCTGTGACCTCAATATTAGACAACTATTAAGTAAATCAGCCTCCTTTTCTTAATACAATATGACCCCTATTGAACAGGAAATTTTATGTGAATTATGTACCAACCAGGAGCTACATGTAATGAAGCCTTTTAAGTGTGCGTGGGAGTGGCTATCTTGACAACAACAATGTCAATAAAATGTTGGAGATGTTATATGATGAATCATATGAGCAGATTTCTGAAAATGAGATATTTGTGAGTTATTGGAAAATTGATGATTTGCTTTTTGACATGGTCATGCAAAGGAATATTTCAGAACAGATTTATTGCTTATTGTGTGTAAAACAAAAATCTCCCTAATACTTACCATTTTTGGAATCTCTAAAATAGGTAAGAACTTGACCAATCCTCCATTATGTCCTATTGTAGATACCCTGTGATCAAAAATGTACCCCATTGCTAAATATTTGGATTTTAGGTTAAAAGATGGAATAAATTCACTTACCTACTTATGTAGGGATTCATGGAATTTATTAAGTGCAGAAAAGTCCTACATAGTGATGCACTAGTGTTTTGTACTATCAGTGTGAAGGATTTGTATATGGTTAAACCCCAAACACAAGGTTTGGATTGTTTTTATGATTTGTTTTGCGATTATATGGGGTTTGATGATATAGACACAAAGTCTATGACTGATTTAATGGTTATAGTATTAATTAACAATTATTTGCACTTTGAAAATTGTTTTTTTCATCAAAAGACTGGGGTAGCAATGGGGACAATATGTGCACCTATTTTTGCTAACATTGTTATGGCACAGTGGGGAAAAAAGTTTGTTTTTAATAGCCCCTTTGTGGCATCTTCAATGTTTTATACAAGACTTTCAGATGATATTTTTATTATCTGGCATATGATGTACCATCAAAAATTGATTTGATTTTTGATTACATTAACAATACAAATTTTTTTTAATTTCTGCAACTTTTCTATCTTTCCTCCAGTTCCATCTCTAATTCTAACCCCTTAGTCACCCATATGTCACTGCTAGGACACTGTTATCTATCTGCTAAACTTTACTTTTCTCTTTATACTTCTACTCTTACTTTATACTTAAGCTACTTAATGCTTCCTGATTTTCTTACTTTACCTGTTATGCAATTTCCCATCTCTGTTTCTTCTCCTGTTACTGTACTCCCTACTATGTCTAATCTTTGCTCTCGTTGTTGCTATACTCCCTACAATGGCTAACTTGCTCACAACTCAACTGTATAAAGCAAAAAATGCAACCCCTACTAACAATGTGCACCATTATGTAATGTCTCAACTTAAAACTGTAAAAGATGTGCTCAGTCTATGTAAATATGTTAAATCTTAAGCTTTAATGTTGTTACTAATCAGTGTTAAGTTTGGTACTATCTATGTAAATTTGAATGCTTCTGTATACACCTTATATTTAGCTTAAAGTTTATCTGTGGAGCTTTTCTCCCTGGGCCTCTGCTGAAAATGGACATGCATCCAGTCAGACTTCCAGTCAACAAATGCAAAATGAATAAAATAATTTATAAAAATGGTTGACAGTACCTCTATTAATTACTTGGGTGTGCTAATTATGAAGGACTTTGATAAAGTTAGCATTGAATATTTATAAGAAGGTGACATATTCTAATTCCATGCTTCGCTATACTAGTTCCCATCCTAAACATCAAAAGAGAGCCCATAGCTAAAGGTCAGTTGTTAGACTGGCCAGAATGGTATCTGATTGGGATACCATTATGGTGGACTGTGTGAAATTGTTTACTATGTTCATTATCCCCTGGGATTTGAAGTCCTGTTATGAGTGAGGTGGTTTTAAAAAGAAAAATGGAGGTGTTTGTACCCTTAATTCATGATAGTGGAACCAGCTGTTCTGATCACATTTAGAATGTTAAATTTGAAAAAGCCATGGTTATGACCTATTCCACTGATAGCCATTTGATTAGGAATATTTTACAGAATTGAGGTTTATTTTTAATGAACAACCATTATGAAAAGATAGGATTAAGGCCCTCCATTGTTTTTAGGAGGAGAAAATGTTTTAAAGCTCTGTTACAACAAAGGAAGGAGTTGCGTTACAATCCTATTAAAAAGAGAAAATTTAAATGTGGTTCTTGTGCCCAGTGTACCTATATATTAGTGAATTAAAGTATTAGCATATGGGGCAAAGGGTGAATTCAAGGGGTTGTATTAATTTGCAGCTTGAAGGGAGTTGGTCTATATAGCTACATGCCAACATTACCCTTCATTTTATATTGGTAGGACAGAGAGAAAATTAAAAGAAAGTTTTTATGAACATATATGAGATATAGGTATAAGAAAAAGTATGAGTTCATTATACAAACGTATTTAAATATTGATCACATCAGTTTTTATTGTTTTATAGTGGAGAGAGTTGAAAAAAGCCAGAGTGGTAGATGGGGAGTCAGCTGTTGGAAAAGAGGAAATTGCGGGGGCAAGTTGTCCCGAATGCATATAAATTTCCTGGACTGGACAATATATTTCTAGCTTGTGTGTTTTAAAACTGCATTCACTCACTGTTTAGCTTTTATATGATTTGTATTTTCACATGTTAATTAGTAAATAGGCATTTGTTTATATTTATGTAATATTTTGGATTAATTTAAAGTGATTAGTTTCTTTGTTGAATAGACTGTTTTTCATTTGTCGAAATGTGTCTTGTGAGCTCTGAAGTATTTTTAAATTCGTTGTATGGTTGGGGATAATTTTGAGTTCTGATGAAGTTTCTGTATTTTTGGGAGGAAAGTGTTAAGCTTTGTATGAATTCGAGTTTTTGGTCTGAATCATGCATTGTCCCTGAGGTGTATTTTTCGTTTTGAAGTTATTTCACCGTTTAGTTTCTTTGTTGTGTTTTGGGTTTTCAGAATGATAAAGCAACTCTGCTTTTTCAGAAGAAGAGACCATTTGGCACTGGGGTTATTATTGTTTACCCATGTGCAAAACATATATTCCCAGATGGACAAAATGTTGTAGTTGTGGTGCATTGATGTAAGAAATTCTATGTATATGTCCACGGTGAAGAATTTCAGGTGTAAACGGATCACAAAACATTACAATGCATAAGTCTCCACTCAAGCCACCATTCAGATTTTAAAGGAATACGCTTCTTCTTCTTTTGGCTTTTCCCGGTTAGGGGTCGCCACAGCAGATCACCTGTCCACTCATGATTGGCAGTGGAGTTTTACAGTGTTGAGTTGCCAGCCCGGCGCCCAACCTTCCACAGAAGGCACACACTCACACCTAGGGCCAATTTAGAGTGTCCAATTCACCTACAGCATGTCTTTGGGATGTGGGAGGAAACCGGAGCACCCGCAGGAAACCCACGCGACCACTGGGAGGACATGCAGACTCCGCACAGAAGGCACCCCAGCTGAGGATCAAACCAGAGAACCTATAGAAATATGATCTCAGCATGATTGCAACGGTCCAGAAAGTACTGTCAGAAAAATCAGGAGGCCTGAAAGTAGGAGGACTTTTCAGCAACATTAGCTTGAATCACTGAAGTGTGTAAAGCAGCAAAGAGGGCATTTATTAATTTCAAGCTTCTGTTAAAGAATGTGATGATTAGTAGGCATATAAAATATTACATTAATAGTTATAAGAATCAATCAGCAGAGGTTAGAAACGTACTGGAAAAGTAATTTATAAGGGAACAATGGGAGAGCATACGCATTGCTTCCAAGTATGCAACAAAGTCCAAAGTGTTTTGCTTGAAAGTGTTTGTATAGGTATTTTCATAACCCAAGCAAACTTCATATAATTTTTCCTTGTGTAGATAGCAAATGTTGAAGTAATGAGGCAAAGGATGTTTGTTTATAATTTGGCAGATTTAAAAAAAAATCCCTACAGAGCACTTTGTCAGAAATATTGGGAAAGCGAATGGATATAACTAAGGAAATAATTATTATGAGCTAGGACTCGAGAACTGAATTACCAACATGTAGCAAGGCCTCACTAAGTTTAATTCTGTTGGCTACCAAAGAAGTAATCATTAGCAAATAGAAATCAAAATCTAAACCAACTGTATTTTAACTATCAAGTATTGTAAAAGAGTAAAGATCTGGAAGTGGGATCTTTAGAAAACAGAATGAGGAAATTGCATAGATGTAAATGGAATTTGTAGGAGCAATATATGCAGAATAATATTCAGGAGGAGTGAGGTTTAGGAGAAGGCAGGAATTTGAGAGATTTATGTAATATTGGACTTGGACAGCTATTATAAAAACTTCTGTATGCGTGTAAATAGAAAGTGTTATGGTTTGTCGTCTATTTTGTTAACATATGTTTGCCTTTGTCTAAGTTTTTTTTCAGCCTCTGAAGTTGATAAATCTGTCATATAAAAACACTGTGCCATTGCTTCATATGAAGCATTGCTTCATAGATACAAAGCTTTCTGTAAAACAAGGAAGTTACACAATATTTGCTCACACAACATAAATGAAAAATATGATGCATACTCAAGTCATCCGCTTATGCAGTGTGGTGGTTTGTGCCAACATAAATCCTTCACTCTGTAGATGTAACTTCATTGTCAAATATATTTCCTAGCCTGCAGATATGGATTCTTACGGACTTTTGTGCTTGTCGGCATGACCACAGCAACCACTAATTTCACTAATATTCCAACCATCTGAAGATAACTTCAGAACAGCAGCCTCAGCTCTTGTTCTGGAGGAGGTAGCTGCAACTAACACACTCAAAGAGCTGAAACTCCAGATGTCCAGACATATATCAGCAGAATCTGTTTCTAAGAAATAGACTGAATTTTGATTTCTGGTGTATTCATCCCTTGATCACATGAAGCCGTTTTCTGATTAGTTAAAGCCACTGTCTATGTTTGATGACATTTATGTAATAAAAAAATGTAACCATAAAATCATGGAGCAAGTGTATAAATTATTGTCCAGTGTTAAGCCCTGAAAAGTTCACTCCTTGAGATTCCAAACAATGAAAAAAAAATCTTCAAACAGTAATTTGCTGTCTACAATTTGAATACAGCTCCATATGGATAAATGTAATTATTTTTAAACAAGGTTTTAAAGTTGTAGCTTTTTATTCACAGAATATCAGAAAAGTGGGAAGCAAGACAGTCTATCCAAATCTGCTTATTAAAATTATACAAGTTATGTTCAGGTGTTTGTTCCTCTAGTTTCCCCTGTACATTATTGGAATTGGTCATTGCCCTGCTTCTACAAGATAAGTTACTATTATCCAGCAGTGGGTACTCCTACTTAGAAACAGCTATGCCCAGATTAGTAAATGCTTTGTTTTGGTCCCTTACCCCTGTGGCCTTTTTTTTATTTTTGGGTCCCTCGGCATGACTCCAGCTGAATATTAGCTGTTTGGTCCTGCTAGCATTACTCACTCTCCAGACCCCAGCACTTTGCTAAAGGCTAGGACTGTCTTGACCATTGGCAGGTTGGGAAAGGAGAAGTGAAAATACTGGGCAGAGCTACCAGCCAACAGTATAATGCTTGCAGTCCTGCATGTAGAACTTTTTTTTATACAACTTGCTCCCTACATAGGGACTTTATGCTTATGAGGTTGCGTAGGCAGCAAGGCATAATTTTTGAGGACATGTCCACTCTGGACCTTGAGGGTGGCTTCACTTTCTCAAATAACTTAAAGGCCCAGCCTGACAAATGCTTCAAGCACTGGTCTCTGTCAGAACTTAATGAGTGATTCATCCACACCACTGCCACAGTCCCCCCCCCCACACCCCCAGAACAGACAAACAAATCCTCCCTGCCATTCCATCAACCATTTCACTTACTGATACTGGCCCCACCTGGGTTGTATACAGGGTCTCATCTTTGTATAACACCAGAACAGCTATATATTTGGCTTTAGGTAAGTACATAATTTAGGCTTCTAAGCAATGGCGGCTGGTGACTTCAAATCAAAGGGGGGCTGCAGGAGACAGCTGAATGGTTGGGGTCAATGGGAAGGGATGTGACCAACTAGAAAGGGGAGGAGCTATGCTCAAAACCACAAGAACTGTAACTTTAAATAAATATGCTGCCCTGGGTGCCAAACTGTCATTATGAGAGTTCAGTCAAGACAAAATGAATTGTAGAAGAAAAAAAAAATATTTCAAAGCATTGGCTGCATGACAGTTTACTTAATATCTAGATGGAAACAAAAAGGTTGTGAGGCATGAAAAAATAAATTACATTTTAAATACATTACTGGAATGCTGGTCAAACTCAAGTACAAGAAAAACAAGTAGCCCTCAACTCAAACCACTTCTCCTTCTACTCCAGTTCTTTATTATAATTTATATTCAGCTTTATTAAAGTACCAAGTAACATGCTGAAAGTAGCAATCTCTGTGATATCCCCACTTGTAAAAATGTTTCTTATCCAAAAAAGATCTGCTGCCTGACAACAACTATCTACTTGTTTCATGGGGAAAACATGATCAAAGTAAAAAATGAAAAGCAAACCGGAAACAAGCTCAAGATACATTGCTTAAAGGATTACTGTACAGGTAACGGACCACAAATTATAGATTGGCATTCTGTTTGGTTTACAGGTAAAGCCTGCAAAGATGACTGCAAGTTTCCAACAAATGTAATGAGCTTCTTAAAATAATGTAATCCTGTCCTTTATTACAAATACTGTCATATGCATTTCAATACCCAAGGCTTACACATTATCTAGTTATGTAAGTATTCTCTGCATGGCAACAACAGAAAGGCTTTCAATGTTGGCAATTAAAGCTTACTTGCATCTTACAATCTCAGACAAACTTTACCTGATGGTCATTAAAGCATTGCTACTTAAACACAGAGCAACAGGCACTTTCTGAGTAATAATAAGCATAAATCAACAGTATAAAAATGACAGAAACCAGAACATTCTGCAAAATCAAAGATAATAAAAGAAGCACTTGTGTCCACCTTGGATGGGGGGATACTCTGCACATTTACACTGCGTAACTGCTCCTTGCCTTGCTTGGACACATCTAGAGTCTACATGGGGGAGTGGGGTGCAACAAGTATATCACAATTTGAAATGTCTCTGGCTGACTGTGATGGCCCTGGCACATTTGTCATACCTCTCAACCTCAGAACAAAAAATATGGACAGAGCCGTACACAGAAGTGAGACAAAGGCCCAAAAATAATGACAATTTCAAAATACTGCTCTTATAAACTTAGAAAGATAATAGAATAGTAGGTCTTGCATTAGTATGAATTTTCTGAAAGGTACGAAATCTGAAACTCAAATGTCTGTCATTATTTTCTAACTTCAGTCTTTAATGATGTGGCACTAATTTGTCAAAAAAACACAATTTTATGAAAAATGGACCAAAAACGTGATGCAAAAATATAAAATAGCCGCACAATACAGCTGGGAACCTATCAAAGAAGGGACACTTTTTTAATATTGGTACTGTTAACTTGAGTAGCTGACAAAATAAAAGAATCTACATGCATTTCTGAAATAAAAGTAATCTATAACTCTGATTATTACAGTTATTTCTTAATTGTAAGCCCTCCACATTTTCTTCCAAAATTGCCATTTTGCGGTGGGATTATTAAGGAAAGAGCAACATTTTGAGCCAAAATTGTGGACAGTTGAGAGGTTTGGATATGCCTAATTCTATAAAGCAATTTATTTTGCATGTACCTCTCAACCTGTTAATGCAGGCAATCTGGACAAGGTCAAATATACTGGGGGAACATATAAACAGTACTATAAATTTTTGTATAAATTGAGACAATTGGTAGAATAACAGGTTTTGCTTTAGCATGCATTTTTCTGAAGGTTATGAAGTCTGAAACTCAGTGTCTGTCATTATTTAGTGACTTAATTCTAAAATTATTTGCCAGAAAAACTCACATTTTATGAGGAACAAACCAAAAATAAGAAGCAAAAATCTATTCATTCTGTGAAAATCTGGACAGTTGAGAGGTATAGTTCAGCCAGGGCTGTCTTTGAGTTTGCCGCCCTTCCCCCTCACAAAATCATGGTCGAATGGAGCCTCCCTCCTCCCTGCAGCCATTGCAGTGAACTATTACTTGGCTATTTCACCCCATTTACCATAAACATTAATGTGCATACTGCTTTACTTCTACGATGATTTGGACTTCATTTGAAAGTTTTATTTTGCATTTTACGGAACAAACACTACGACAACTGCGATAAAGCAATGCAATCTCACAATGAAAACAGACTTGGCATTAAAACTTCTCTGCCCTTGAAACTCACATTCATTGAAACAGCATTGAAACCCACATTCAAAGAAAATACATTTTGCCAGTGGCAGATAAAGATTAACTTTGGGCTGTTTTCAAATCATAGGCCCCTTGCAAATGAAACCTACACGTGGTCTTTGATGCACTTTCCTGATTGTATTAAATTTTTATTCCTTATACAATATAGTACAGTTGTTAGAGGGGGTTTTAAATTTGTTTTGAACATTTTTCCAGTAAACAATGAAACAAAATGCATGCACCAATAATGACAAAACTACCCAATTCAGAACATTTCTATCATAAAAATCTACTCAAACTTTTACAGTCCACCAGTATCAGTAAATATGCACAATCTCTGAAGAAGTAAAATTCATCTAAATAATTCCACGTTAAAGAAATCTGTAACAAATGAAGAGGTTGCTGCTAGAAAACAACTTTATATTTCATTGTTTCACCTACAAATAAAGTGCCTGTTGCCCTTGAGGAATAAATTGCCTAAGTTGCATTAAAAAATGATAAGCTAGTAATATTGCAATAGGGAATGGATGGCAAACTGATAACGGGTTCATAGTTACTGGGTATCTTCACCAAAAAGGACTGCAGCATCCACCTCCTTTACAATACAGTATAGTATCATCAATGCATCTACCTACCGCGGGAGTAGAGCCCACAGCCTTCTGCATCAAAAGCAAGTACACTGCCTATTGTGCTATTAACAATGCAAGCAGACTTGGCATAAGAAGCACTAAACTTTTGTTCCTCTGCAGCTTGAAGCTTCTTGTAAAATCTACTTGACACTCCGCTGCATCTCTGGACTTTGCAGCACAAGAAATCAGGAAACATCCAAAATTTGTGGGGGGGGGGTGCAAAAGACCAATACACAGGGGCACATTTTAAACATTGCTTGTATAATGTTGGAAAGTTGTTAGAATAAAATGCTGTGTTACCACCATACATTTCACTGCCAAGTATTGAACCCAGGACCCTGCGCAAAACAGTCAGAGCAACATACAACTATGCCAAATCATCTATTTTATGAACAAAAGGAAGACCAAAACTTAAATGGTTACCATTTAGTAAATTTTAGTTCTCACCATAGTGTCAACGTCTTGGCACAAAAAAACTGGACAAAGCCAATAATGGGGGAATACAGTCCAAAAAATATGGACAAATATCTATTGAGGACACCAGAGCAAACCCACACAAACACAGGGAGGACATGCAGACTCCACACAGAAGGCATCCCAGCCAGGAATCAAAGCAGACAACCTGCAGCTGTCAGGCAACAATGCTACCACTGCACTACTGACTGTGTTAAAAAACAAAAATACAGAAACCACAGATTTTATGAGGAACAGAACAAATATGAGGCAAAAATCTGCAAATGTTTTACAAATGGTGGTGGGTAGGGAATTCAGGCTCTTGCCACCTGGGCCCAAGATACAGGGTTCAAGCCTTATTCTCTACCCACCACCATGTAGCAACTGGGGCATTACACACACACACACACACACACATCCTACCTCCAGCAGATCTAAGTCCTCATCCTCTGCAGCGGATCTGATCCTCCATGGCAGCTAAGTCCTCTTTAGCAGCCTGAATATGTCTTCTGCAGCAGGCTGTTCTGGCTTTCCCATGAGATGTGAGTAGGCTGGAGCCTCCATGCGGGTGATGTAGTCTGGTGTTATTCTGGTCTGTGTAGTTGTCACTGCACAGACTTCCGGGCTGGCAGGGCAGAATTCCCTTCCATCCCTATCTGGACTGCCTAACAGAGCAGTCTGGAGTTCAGGAACTAAGCATGCATGTGTGTGTGGAGTTCTGGACTGCCTAACACAGCAGTCAGGAACTAAGCATGCATGCGTAGAGTTCTGGGACATGTGATTTTTTTTTTACTCTATTAACTTTCATACAGTGGTGGAGACTCTCAATTTATTTTTCTTTTTTCTTTTTACAGGTGGGGGGGGGGGCTGCAGTCCTATAGCACGAGCCGCCCCTGCTTCTAAGTGATATTTTGTGGGCCAGGCTTTGGTTGTGGCATATAGATAATCGTAGATTATGCTGAATAAGTGTTGTGCATTTTCTGTCAGAAGTAGAGACTTTCTATAAGTACCCAAGTTTGTTTATATAGCAGTGATTTCTGGCTGAAAGTTTGTAGTAACTTTTCATTTGGGAATAATTTGATTCTCAAATCATGAGGCACAAGCCCACGATCAGCCTTTTGCACTTGGATGAAATGTTAATGCAGTTTTAAGTACAGGTATTTATCATTTACCTGATTTATTACTAATTTATCTTTTGATGTATTTTTTCATATATAATCAGTTGCAGATCTGGAGATAAAAGATTAAATGAAGAACTTGCATGGGTGACAAAGTTAAACAAGTTAGTATGTCTCACAACAGTCTTCATGTTTATATAAGCCTCCTGACATTATACTGTTACAGTAAGTGAATAGAGTTCTACATGTTGGAATACTTGCATTTCACAAGGGCCTGCCGACACTTAATTTTTTTTCCAAACTAAACAAATATAGAAATATTTTTCTTTCCAGCTAAACATATATTGCTGTGTAACATTCCAGACCCCCTTTTATGAACAGAAGTAAAGACAAATGTAACTCAGAACTGATGAGGACTAGATTAAAACACTGCATCTTTAATGAATTTTGTTGTGGTTAATATAAAGTTTAAATGAGATGGGACTGAGCAATTAAACAGACAATTGTAACAACTTGGTTCAGCTGCAACGTAGTACCAGCCACTTTATGTGAGGATTTAGATTTGCCACTGACAATAAATACGTAAAATAAAAACAAATGTGTGTGCCTCGGTGTGAAGAGAGTTTGGACTAATCTGAGGACTGGTTGCAGTTTACAGTGTAAAACAAGATTATAAGTCTGTTTTATTCTGTAGTTCTGCTTCTTTAGAAAGTCATTTTGCACTGTGTTTTGAGTTTCCTTGTTCTGTTATATATTTTGTGTCTTTATCTACATGGTATGATCTTTTACAAAAAAGGTGAAATAACTATACTCCAAATAAAAAAGGGGATCTGCAAAATTAAACTTTCATGTCATTTTGTAAATCACATGACTAGTAAATCTGTTGACAAATGTCATTGTATGATGGGACTTGAGTTTTCTTCCACCTCATATGTTACTTACTGGACAACTGACTGATATAATGCACATC
This sequence comes from Protopterus annectens, assembly GCF_019279795.1. Lineage (NCBI taxonomy): Eukaryota > Metazoa > Chordata > Ceratodontiformes > Protopteridae > Protopterus > Protopterus annectens. The sequence continues at coordinate 301,185,718 of NC_056739.1, forward strand.
CACGTGGTACATCTATTCCTACAGTTGTACACTACATCAGTGCGATGATATAATATGCTTGCTTCGAAACCCTTTCTATTGTATGCCGTCTTTCTTTCCTGCTTTTGTCAATACTAGTAATAAAGACCGAGGAAGGAGAAGGCAGTGCTGAACTACAGGGAGCCATTCATGAAGTGAGTGGCTTGTTCTTTTGCTTTGCAGTGCATACAGCTATGCTAAGATGACTTGTTTCAGATGGTTATACATTTATAGATTCATAGGTTCAGAGGTAAGTACTAGGCAAACAGACTGAAGACCATTACAAGTCTAGCCAAAAAGCCCTAGTCAAAACTTTCCTTAGCTTCAAGGAGGGCAATACATTATAGACCAGGGGAGAATATGAGGCTGCCCATCCAATTGCCTAAGTTGACCCTGTAGGTGGTAAGATTCTACTCTGCTTGACACTTGCTGTAAGTTTGTTCCATGACTGACAAATATGTCTAGATATAAATTTATCATGCTAACATGTCTTTATCTGCTGATGAAGGTTTAGTTCCTTGAACTGAGTATTTGAGGTGCCATTAGTTCTGAGAAGGAACAAGAGTTCAAATAGTTTGGGATCTTTGACCTGTAGTGGAAGAGAACTGAGGAACACAGTGCGTTATGAATCACTCCAACATCATGATGAGGGTTAAGTTCCTCTAACCAAATGTTTGAGGTACCATTAGTTCTGTGAGGATTAGAAGGTCAAATAGGTTTAGATCTTTCATGATTTCAATGGCTAGGCACATATTTCCATGGAGACTTCTGTAAGAGACTGAGCAACATAGAAAGGGGTGACAGTCTCTCCTGGTAACTAAGATGTTTGAGGCCCTTGATCTTTTTAGTTTTGAATCTCTGAAGTCTTTCGGGTTGTGTGATTTGTTTAGTCAAATATATGCTAAAAGGTGCATTGTATTCAATTATGAGCCTGATAACATACAAGAAAAGGGCAATTAAGACCTCAGAGATGCCTTTGAAAGCTAGATGAGCCATATAAAAGGCTTTATGAACTACTGCTCATCTATTGAGGAATTATTAGGAGTGCCTACATCCTTTATAACAGTATCTGATTAGAGGGATGCATCATATATATGGTAAGTGAACCTGTTTTGTTTAACAAAATTAACTATGATATATTTTTTGCATTTAATTTGAGAATGCTGTCTTTGCACCAGTTAAAATGGTCTAACCTACATTGAGGCAATTTCAAGTCGGTTGAAAATGAAATAATAACACTGTTTACAATCATCTGCAAACTTAATTAACTGTGTTCAATTTACAGTGAGCACAGTTATTTCTCTCTCCAATTGTCATGCACATTTTTCAATAATAATGTTTTATTGTATAATAATTATTAAACAATCTGAACTAGGGTTGCCACATTTTCAAATGCCCAAAGTGGGACATTTTTTTGTACAAACATCAGATTTTGCAAGGCAAAACATACCCATGGCCAATACAAAGGACAAAACTTCACTTTTTTGCTTAAATAAACACTTATTCTTGTAGTATTTTAGTTGCTTATTCTGTTTCTTATAACATTTACGTGTTTCAGAAACAGAATAACTGTTTTATGCAACTATTGCATTAAATTTAGGAAATATGTCTGTCCTAATATCTCAGGACTTTTGCCATTTTTTTAATTTTTATGCAGGACACAACTGCCCAAAGAGGGACTGTCCCTCGCAAAGTGGGACAGATGGTAACCCTAATCTGAACAGTTTTACAATAACAAAATCAGTAAATGTATTGAACTATTCTCAAAGATCAGACTTCCCAGACACAGAATCAATAATATGTAAATACATTTCTGTTGGAAAAAGGAAAGCCATGAAACCTCTTTACAAGATAAATGGGTAGCCTTGAAAATAGTTTGTTCTAGAAATGAATAGTCAACATCTTGTATCTCAGACTTAAAAAAGTACGTAAAAAGAGACATATTCACTAAATAAACAGTCTGTAATACTTTACCATCTTATAGTCATCAGGTTTATTGTGCAAATGGTTGGATACCGATAAAAATGTACAGTTTTAATTTACCAGGAAATAAAAGAGCAAAATCTATGCACATTACTTTAATGAAGTTGCATGTGGGGAGCTTCTTGTGAACTAGATAGTTTGTAGAACTTTCAAACCAAAGTAGCAAACACATGATTCTACACAATGAACAAACCAATAAGACCAGTCATAGTATAAAGTTTTAGATTGGTGGCAAATCTCTTAAAAAAAGACTGTGTGTGCTTGTACATGGATGAACTCACAAGTTACCTTTGTGCAGCTGCATGGGCCTTCATTCACAGCTAACACAGTTTGTATTACTTTAGGGCAATGAAGAAATAATAAACCAGCAAGGGAGGGGTTCCGAAAGGTTACCACAAAGTGTACATTGTGTACATTTTGTGTATCTTTTTCTGAATAAAGAAACAACAAAATCATTCTGGTAGGCCTGTTCATAAGTTTAGAAAAGCTACCTCAGGGTACACACCTACTCTGCACCTTGTGTTAACCTTTATAACCCCACCTCCATCAAGTCTGGGTAAGATTCCCATAGTTTCTTCTAGTTATATTAAAATTAGTTCGCTGCTGATAAATTTTGGTTTGGACTTGAGTGTTACATTAAAGATGTCAGTATGTTAAACAGGAATCTAATCTTTAAAACATTGAAACATTTCATGTTTCCAGAGCTGGTTGTGAAATTGTAATCTATTTAATGAAACAATAATAAAACAGAAAAGTGTATTTCATTTAACAAGAGACTGTAAGAATATATTCAACACATTTGAATGAGGTAGGATTGCCACCTGTCTCCATTTTTGTTCATACCTGTAATGCATCCATTGTTGCACGTTATTTAAAACACTACACAAGTGCATGATATTGATCTTAGCAGGACAAGCAAACATTTTCCATATACATGAATGACATTTCTTGCAGTAAAAACCACAGAGTTCTAGTAACTCCTTATTTTTCCTGGCGTTAAGTCATTAACTGGAATAAATGGTTTACTGTCAAAAATTTGAAAAACAAAATCTACTTATCAAAATGACATTCTGAATTTACTGTGAACAAGCACCACCACTTCACTCAGCTCGATGAAGAAATACATGTAAAAAGCTGTTCTTATTCACTTTAATACCAAAGCAAAATAAATTAAGCACTTTTCGTTTGGGAAATATCCAAACTTCTTCAGATGTAGAGCAAGAATAAAAACAGTCAGCCCAGCAAAAATCCACTCTACATCATGAAGAGTTAATTGATTAATTGCTTGCAAGTGGATCACAGCACTCATTTAAAATTACACTTCACAGTTGCATTGCTTTGCTAACAAGACCAAAATGAACCTAAAAACTTCAAGACTTTACAAACATCATGGCACAATAGAAATTCTTACTTTTGCTAAGAATAAATATAAATATATGTGCATATGTAATAAAACTAACACCCATCCTTGACCTAATTACTATGCAGTATTATGAAAACATAATCTATACAAAACAAGGTATATAAAAGCATAGTATAAAAAATTGTTAATTCATGACTTCATTATATCATATTAATACTTTGGTTATTTTTTTTATTGACAATCTAACCAAATAGCATGTAAAAATACCTAGGAAATTACCTAAAACATTTTTACCTAAACAAGCAGTGGATAAGGAGATCTCTGCTAAATTGGGGATATCTCCGACTATTACATATAGGAAGGGACAGAACCTAAAGAAGTTGATGGAAACTACCATAAAACCATCCAATAGGCACGTAGGAATGTACAGGTGTGATGCATGCAGGTATTGTATTTATATCAAAACAGATGAAAAATTTTGAGTAAGGAACTACAATTTTTATACTAAGGGCAAGTTCAATTGTAATTCCAGGTCAGTGGTATACTTTGCACAATGCAATGCCTGTCCGTCTTTCTACGTCAGTAAGACCGATTATAGATTGCGTGACAGGATTTACGAGCACATCTATGCTATTGGAAAACAAAAAATGGATAATGCTCTAGCTAGGCACTGTAAAGATAACCACGGCCATGGTTTTAAATTTAATATGCTACTGCTTTGCTACATTAAGTTGCATGTTATCTAGTACACTTTCTAGAATCTGTCTGAAGAGAAATCCTAATGGAGGTTAATATCACATAGACAGTTTGTGTTGTATAAGGAATATTCTGGCAAACATCCAAACGTTTCAGCAACTTGTGTGAAATATTTGTGACAATGACTGCTGTTTTCATTGTGTTATATCCTCTTCCAGCTCTGAAAGCAGCAGCAAAAAAAGATCTTTAGAATTACTACTTTCCCCTCCTTGCCTTGTTCTGTAGTCTGGAATTAGAGTGTGACATTACAGTTTGTTTGTTTGTCTTTTCCCGGTTAGGGGTCGCCACAGCGGAACTCCGGTCTGCTAAATGATTGACAGTAGATTTTTTTGTGGTGCTGAGTTGCCAGCCCAACGCCCAACCTTCAGTGAAGGCACGCCAATTCACACGTCTTTTGGAGGCCACTTGACCGCGGGGAGGACATGCAGAGACTCCACACAGAAGGCAGTCCAACCGTGAATCGAACAGGAGAATCTCTTGCTGTGAGGCAGCAACGCTACTGCTGTACCACCGCAGCTTATAGAGTGTGACATTGACAGGTGATCTTCCCACAGCCACTCTGGCATATAGGCAGAAAAGCAATTTGAGAATGTTACTGTAGAGTGTGACATTACAGTAACATTCTCAAATTCTTTTTCTGTCTGTATGCCAGAGTGGCTGTGGGAGGATCACCTGTCAATATGCTTGTACCTAATCATAACTTTTCACTCAGTCTAAAATGTTATAAATAGGAACTCATTCACTTATAAGAAGTGTTTCATATGCCATCTGTATACCGACATTGTTGCATGTCTCACTGTATTCCTGTGACAGTGTAGAAAGTTGGTTGTTTTATATGCGAAGTTTGAACTGCTTAGAAAAGTAGTGACAGTATTAGAAGTACACATAATCTTTGGCAGAGTTTTAATTTATGAGTTGTGCATCCAGAAATGTTTTTATAGTAATCTATCACTATCTTAGGGCTGTATAAAATAACATGACAGTGACTTCCCCTTATTCCACTGAAGGAAAATAATCTAATAACCCAGAGTTCTATGAGTTACCCTATTGGTACTGTAACTTCACCAGTAATAAAATAAATTAACTGTGTTTCAAATTATCACATCTCTGATAACCAACATATAACATTCAGGAAAACTGCCAAATAATGTGTCATTACACCCACAGCATGCTGCAGACTGGAGAAACACATGCTTCAGAGTTGAAAGCACAATGTGTTTCTTAAATCCTACATGTATAGTTATGATCAATACCTTTGTTTTGCTGGGCAAGAAGGTAGAAATAAACTTGAGTATTATACCAAACAAAATAGTTACATTTAGAGGTGTGGTTTCTCCACAGATAGTTGAATTCCAAATGAAAATTTGGGGTAATAATAATAACACAAACACAGATTTGTTAACAGGGAGGCCCACTGGGCCCACATTCCCTTTTCAAGGCTGACCCAGGAGAAATGTCTGTCTAAGTGACTTGCTCAAGATCACACAATAGGCAAATGAAGATTGTTGGAATCAAACCCTGTACTACAGGAACTCCAGCTCGCAACCTTAACCTCTGCTGCAACTGCCAGACTAAATAGAGATCTTAAAGCCATATATCAAATACTAAACGTTAAATAGATAGCTATCAGAAGTATATTTTTTCTGTTTGGTCATTGTTTAGGCAAGTCTAAATAGGTAGTATCTGCAGCCGTAAATGGCATTGTTCAAAATGATCTGATTTTAACAGACAGCACTAAACACCTTTGGAAAGACTCTGACAAAGAGCTAAATATAAATCATCATCGAACCTCTTTTTCCCATTTTCTACATGGGGTCGGGGTGTAGTCAGCCATTATCTCCCTCGACTAAATGCCTCTCTCCTACCTTCTTCGACAGCCATTCCTGACTGTCACAGGTCTTCTCTCGCACAATCCATCCACATCTTTGCTGGATGCCATTGCTTCCTTTTGCCTTCTTCCCTTCTGTCCCAAATCATCTTCACAACATTTTCTTTTGCTTTTCTGTGCATGTGCTCATATCACCGTAATCTGTTTTCTTTGATCTTCACTGAAGTTGGAGCTATTTTTCGATTCTGCTATAATGTTCTCATTTCTTCATCTGTCCCACAGTATTCATCCTACTACTTGTCTCACGCACCTCATCAACATATCTCTAACTTCAACTGCTCTGTTTTACTGCCCAGGTACCATACAATAGTAAAGGTCACACCATTACATTTTACACCTTACATTTCAGCTTCTTTAGCATACTTCTCACATACTACCCCTGAAACTCTGTGCCAGTTGGCTGCATTCCCTCTGATTCTAGCTTTGACCTCCTCATTCAAATCCCTTCTCCTCAACCACCCCTCCCAGATACTTGAAGCTGTTAACCTGTTCCATTATTTTCCCTTTGATCTCAATTCTTAGCTGCTTCTGATTTCTCTCATACGCTGCCATTACAACTGTCCTGTCTGTACTCTGTTTCATCTCATGTGCCTTCAGTTTTGCATGCCATTCCCCTATACGTTGCTGAAGTTCTTCCTCAGAGTCTGCCTGTGAAGCCATATGGGTCTGCATGTAGCAACTTTGTTGATGCATACCTACTCTAACTGGGAACCCCTCTGTGAGACTCAACACTGTTTGTACTTGTCATTGTTGTCCTTTTTTTATAGCTTGTACTCATTCTTTAGTTGTTTCTGGGACTTCGAACCACAGCAGGACTGCCAAATTTAGCTTTCTTGGAACCTTGTTCACAGGACGATACTAGTCTATTGGCCCAGAGGCCTTTATAAGCCTAGCCAAGAATTTTGCCCATGTTCCCACAAAGTCAGCACCTGTTTCCCCTGTCCAGCAAGGACACAGGTGGGATCCCAGGGGTGTATTTTCTGTTTCTCAACCAGTCAACCAGGTTCTTCTCAAACAGGGCTAGTGAGGTACTCTGCTTGGCATGGAGAGAGAGTCTATTCCACAGATGGGGGAGGCTTTGGGACACAAATCTATCCTTCCAACAAGTTGTATTAATGTCACAAACCAGGTTGAGGCCTTGTGTGTGTGTTGCGCAAGTGGAGCTTGATATGCAGCAACTCTACCAAGGCTGGGTCTGAGACGGCCTTGTATGGCAGACACAGGTCACCTGTGAGCAGTCTGTATGAGATTGAGTAGAGGGACAGGGCTTTTAGCCTATTTGAGTAGGATAGATGTTTGAGACCCTGGATTTTCCTGGTCAGGAACTTCTGTGGTCTCTCCAGCTGCTGCATATGCTTGGCAAGGTACATGCCGAAGGGGGCATTGTACTCAATAATGGGTCTAATAAGGGAGGAGTACAGGGATGTTATGACCTCCTTATTCCTGAATGAAATACCCTTACTTATGTGATGGACTATGTAGAAATCCTTCCATACAACGGAGGGAATGTGGTGGTCAAAAGTCAGGTTGCTATCAACCTGCGTGCCTAAGTCCCTCACAACTGATTGTGTGCTTAGTATGTTGTTATTAATGTGATAATTAGTGGGGATGCTTTTTCCCCAAAGGGGATAATGATGCATTTCTTGGCATTCAGTTTGAGGCCATGCTTCTGGCACCAGTCATTAGTTTGGGTAAGGCCCTCTTGGAGGATGTTTTATGCTTTCCTGAAGTCTAGAAAGCCTAGTTAGGCTCTGTCCTCATTTCTAGCTTTTTATCAGCTATCTGGCTCACTGCAAACATTGGGTCTGTTGTATTACATCCTGATCTGAATCTGAACAGCTCATTTCTTATCTTACATTCTACTACTCTGCATATTTGTTTATCAGTCACCTTCTCCAGAACTTTCATGTAGCATGACAAGAGTCTGATGCTTCTGTAATGCTCATAGTCTTGAATATCCCCTTTGTTCTTGTACACTGGCACTAGTATGCTTATTCTTCAGTCATCTAGGGATACATCTTTCTCTCCATAATGCCATGTGTACCCTCAGTAGCTCTTCCTCCCTTAACCCACCCAACATCTTGATAATCTTTTGTGATCTCATGTAACCCTGCTGCTTTCTATGACTTCATTTTCATTAGTGCTGTTCTTCCAGGGTGGGCTCCTCCTCTTGTTTTATTGTAGGCTGTGTCTGGGGTGGTGGTATGGTTTCTGTGGGGTTTTCTTTATTCAAAAGCAGCTGGAAATACTCCAGCTTTCTTTGATGTGATATGGATAGGTAAATAGGTCTTGCAACCTCATAGAGTTTCTTTGTGTCACCTCCCACGTAAGTTTTCAGAAGATAATAAAGTGCCTATGATGCCTTGTTCTTTGCTATTGAAACTTTTCTCTCAGACTCTGTCAACCATAGGTTCATAGGCTAGTACTAAGCTAATTGCCCTTGTGAGCCACTTTAAGCCTAGCCAATTATCCCATGTGAGAATCAAACCCTGATCCTTGTGTTTGTAAGGTAAACACCTTAACCATTATGCCACCCTCCCGCCAACTAGTATTCATTCATAGCCTGGTCTGTCTTATCTCTCTCCCACTTTTTCCTGCACTTCTCCTTTCTTTTGACTTTTTTGGGCTTTTGCATTCCACCATCAGCTTTCCTTATGTACCTTATTTCCATATATCTTCTGTAGTCCTCACACATGCTGTTTTGAGGCAATACCATTCCTCTTCAACTCCTCTTGTTTCCTCCTCTTCCAGAGGTGCTAGAGCCCTGGATAATTCATTGAACTGCTGTGCCTTCAATCCAGTCTACTTCCAGGTCTTCAGCCTAGTATCTGTTTGATCTTAGAGCCTTCTATGACCACTGCTTGCAGGTGATTGTGGCAACCAGTGGTTTATAGTGTGGGCCAACTATTTTCACTGGGATTGATTTTGCAATTGCTGATTCCACCCCAGTGCCCTTTCCTTACTAGTTGCTTGTTGGCCACTCTTGTATATGATCTTGTGATGTTGTCTTGCTGAATCATATTTTGGCCACCGCCAAGACATTTGCCAAACAGAACTCTAGAATTGCCTCTCCTCCTTTATTCCTTTTTGCTTGACTCAATGTGGACCCAGGCAGTTTTCATAACCCTTTCTGTTTGACCTGATATGTGCATTTAGGTCCCACATTATCAGCACCCTCATATTGTCCTGCTTTGTCTAGTAGGTCCTGCAACTGCTGTCTGAATGCATTCTTTATTTACTATCACAACCCTGCTGTAGTGCATAGGCTGAGATTATGAATAGTGCACAATCCTTACACTGGAGTCTGAATGCCATGAGTCTATCACCAACGCCGATGACATCCCTCACCATCTTTTGAAGCCTTTCCATACCCACATTTTCCACAACATTTTATGTCGGTCTCCTCCTGAGTAGTAGACTTTGAATCCAAAGCCAAGTGGCCTTGCTGCACAGCCTTTCCATCTTGATTCTTGGATACATAGGATGTCCATCATCCTCCTCACCATCATGTCATCCACTTCCAAGCTGCATCCTGTCTATCTGCACTGAATGTTGCAATTCTTAGCTCAGGTTTGGCAGGTTGATTGGTTTTATGTCCAGCATTTACTTAACAGAAGTATCCCAGGTAACCTAAGCTGGGCATCAGACACCTACTAACAAGTAGCTTATTGACCCAGGACTGCTGGGCTTTATGACAGACACACACTGGTCAAAATGGGCACATACACCCCTTCCACCATTAGCATGGTTCCCTGACATAAGTCTGCATCAGTTGGGTCCTCAACCCACTTATCACTGAAAAATCCCCATGCCCATTTTACAACATGACCAAATCACTTAGTCAATTTTTATACCATTGAGTGGTCAGTTCTGACACAGTATGCAGTCTATGATCCATGTTCTCCTATTTTGAGGATATTGTGCACCACAGCTGAAGCTGAAGTCCAAAGGGGTTGGTCTGTACAACTCTTCCCCTATAGGTACAGATCTAGAGTCTGTGCTGCAGCCCACAATTCCATTTTTGGGTGAGGTTGAGGTGGAAACATTTGGCATGTTTTTTTTTTTTTGTTTGGGGAGGTAGGAGGAACCCAGGGACACAGGGAGAACACTGCATACATGCATTGGCCAGAGGTCAGGATGAAAACTTTTGCATGGGAGGTAAAGACCTTGGCCATTATTCCAACTTATCAAAAAGGCCTAAATGTAAACTTGAGTGTTTATTAAGACTAACATAAATGGACAAACAGAGTCCAAAAGGCCCAGAGGCTATAGAGTCTACACACTTTAGGCAAGGAGACATTTCTACTGGAAAAAAGTAAAACATCTTTTTGAAAAACTAAATCAACCAAACAGCCTCAAAGATGGCCTTTAAAAGAATTTCAAGAAAGATGTGAATAATTAAAAGGTCCAAAAAATGTACAGCCTTTGTAAATGCTCTTCTCTACCTCATCCAGTTACCTTGAATGACAGTTAAAACCCAAAGTTAGGGGCAAAAAAAGTCATCTCACAAGTTGAGGAGAAAAAAAAAGTCCTCTTGCAAACATAAATACCTCAAAAAGTCCTCTAAACTGTAGCAAATAGCTTCTACTGGCTCCTTGTTGCACTTACCAACATGTATAAGCAGTTATTTGGATAGCCATAATATTGTATGTAGCTCTTTAAATGAACGCTAGTACTGCACTCTTGTCTGATTAGCAACTCTTTTTGGGTAAGAGTCACGCCTCCTAAGACCTTGCAACTGAGATGGATGCTCATTCTAGCTACAGTATTTCTTCTTTCAAACTCAATGGTGCTTTATGATGCTATGATATGTAGTCTTGAGATACAATTACATGCACAGTAAGCTTCTTACTTGTTTAGCTTTGAATTGTTGATTGTCACGCATGGCTTTGACAAAATCAAATGACATCTCCTCGCTTCAGAATATGAATCCATAAAATTAATTTGCTCTTCTATCAAATTCACATTTTGTCTTTTCAAGATCAACATATTCCCTCTGTTTAGCCTTTTTGCTGTTTCTGTTTTCTTTTCACATGTCCTCATACATTATTGTATCATTACTGTAGTTCCTCATACTCTTGATATTTTACGTGAGCAGCTATTTATCAAATTTTGGCATACCTTTGGTACAGAGCTTACATCAAATTGCATTGTTTTGTATGTCATCAGCCCTGCTTGCATTAAGTTAATAATTCCACTGCTGTCTCAGGAGTTGCACAAGTTGACTGTACACTGATTTCATATCCATGTTGTTCAGCGCTGTTGACCACTGATTTCATTCATATCATCTACCACTAAACTCAACTACCCATCTTCTTATACTGCTTAATTGATGGCTTTCATAGCAATGTATACCTTCACTTCTTCAGAGTCCTTTGCCTGCTAAGGTCATGCTCCACAGAGCAGTACCTAATATCTTTTCAGTTATGTCCATCTTTTCAAGTTTTTCATTCCTTATCCATATTCTCCCAAGATGGAAATGGAGTTCATTTATATAGATGGGCTTACCTTGTCCTGACAATTGTTCAGTTTCCTGATCCATTCAAAATTGATTTAACAAGTGTCAAGTCTTTTACTTTTGTTAGAATCACTATTAATTTTGTTTGCCATCTTAATCCTTGTTACTATGCGCTTTTGCTTTCACCTCAAAGAAGTCTTCCATGGATGAGGCATTGCTGGTTTGCATGCAAATATTCTTTAACTTGCTTTCAGCAACTTATACTTTTAAGTTTTTATATATGTCACTTTTCATAGATTTCAGAGATGCACCTGAGTCGGTCAACATTTTCACGTCTTGTTCGCTATCGTCATCATTGTTTTTAGCTTTGCACTTTTCTGGTGTACCGTTACAGGTATCTTCATTTTGTACATCCTCCCTCTTTTTTTTTTTCTTCTTTCTTTTGTACATTTTATACACATGGCCTTCAGTTGTATTTGTGTTTTTCAAACATTTCATTATACCGTGGCCTGCCATTTCTACTCCTCTTCTTGCATTTTGTTGTACACTCTGTTTATGCATTTTAAACACATTTTCCTTCATTACATATGATCCTGTGTTCAGCTATGATCTCTGAAGTATGCACATACTGACCTGTTTTGTTTATATGCTGCATTCACACAAAGTTTGATTCATTTTCCTTTATTTCTTGTTTTCCTCTCATCATCAGGCAGTTCTTTCATACACTTTATTTTCTTAATGCCTAATATTCTTCTATCTTTGCTTGCATTTTTGACAGAGTGACCTTGCAAAGTTTTAACTTTTTATAGTACATAGAGTGCCACAATTACACTTTGAGTTCATGAAGAAGACGCTTGTTAAGAACGTTTCTGTAGTATTCGGGCTGGTAATGTTGTTATTGTACTGTAGGGGCGCTGTGGGGAATTCAACATGTAGTGTTGGTTCTGTATTCTCTGGTAACTTGTTGTTTCCGGTGTATGTATGACTTGCAGAAGTTGTGAACATGTAGAATGGGTGCGCACCTGAAGGCTCTTAATAAAGAACGGCCTTACAACTCCAGAACTGTGTGGTCTCCCTTATTTACCAGGATATCACATATTGGCGACGAGGATGGGATGCCTCCGAGTCCGCTGCGAGTGAAAACGATGGGGTGCAGTTAATGTCGGACGACGAAGAGACTGGGCCTGCCGGAGTTATGTCTGGTTCCATGTTGGGGTCACTGGTTGCATACGACTGTCAGACACAGACCTGGGAGGAGTATTGTGAAGTGTTGGAACATTTTTTTGAAGCAAATCAGATAATGGATGCGGGCCGGAAGCGAGCCATACTGCTGAGCTCGGTGGGCAGCAAGACGTACAGTCTAATGAGGAACTTATTGAGTCCTGATAAACCGGGGGATAAATCGTTCACGGAGTTGACAAGCTTGCTTCAGTCCCATTATAACCCGAAGCCGAGTGCAATAGTCCAAAGGTTCAAGTTAAATTCAAGGACTAGAATGGCCAATGAAATGGTAACGGAGTATGTTGCAGTGCTGAGGGAACTGGCGCAACACTGTGATTATGGGGACAGACTGACAGAAATGCTACGAGATAGGCTCGTATGTGGCATTGCAGATGACCGCATTCAACACAGATTGTTAGCGGAGCCTGAGTTGTCGTTTGAAAAGGCCTTGAAGTTGGCACAGGCCATTGAGACAGCGAATAAAGACATTCGTGATTTACAACCAAGAAGCATTGAAGGGGTGGGGAGCAGGAGTGCTACCCCACTGCCAGTGCATAAAGTGACCATGGAGCATAAATCACAAGGGAAGTCTGGTCAGTATGCTTGTTACAGGTGTGGCGGTGAACATCTGTCACGGAACTGTCGTTTTTTTAAATGAAAAATGTCATGCTTGCAGAAAAAAGGGCCATGTGAAGAAGATGTGCTGATCCTTGCCCTCTAGGGACCAGCCGAGAAAGGGGGAGGACAAGAGCAGTATAATGGACAGAAAGGGAAACCGAAAAATAAAACGGCAGTATGCACACCACATGCGTGAAGGTACAGATCAACAAACCAGGGAAGCAGAGGAAGTGTTTACTATGTTGAACATGAAAGAGGCAAGGTGGGAAAGAGTTGATCCCATTATAACCCAGTTGGACTTAAATGGTAAAATGGTGCAGTTTGAAGTGGATACTGGATGTAGTGTGACAGTTTTGTCAAAGGCTGAGTATGGGAAGTTATGGCCAAGAAAAGCTCAGAAGCCGCAGGACTGTTCAATGACTTTGAAGACATATACAGGTGAAACAGTTCCCACACTAGGGTTGGCAAAAGTAACTGTCAGACATAAAGACAAAGTCAAACAGTTGCCAGTCATGGTGGTAGCAGGTAACGGACCAAACTTGTTAGGCCGGGCGTGGCTAAAGGAGCTGGACATGGGCTGTCTGCAGCTCCATAAAGTAGAACAGCATGGGCTGACCTTGCAAGATGTGCTGGAGAACAACGAAGAAGTGTTCAAAGAGGAACGGGGTACCTGGAGGGGTCCACCAGCAAAGATACATGTTAAAGAAAACGCAATGCCAAGATTTTACAAACCCCGACCCGTACCATACGCAATGAAGAAGAAAGTTGAGATTGAGTTGGAGCGACTCACTAAGCAAGGTATAATTGAACCAGTAAAGTTTTCGGAATGGGCGGCACCCATTGTTCCAGTATTAAAGCCAGATGGTACTGTCCGCATATGTGGTGACTACAAGTTAACAGTGAACCAAGTTTCGAAGCTGGAGCAGTATCCATTACCAAAGGTGGAGGATGTATTTGAAAAGCTGACGGGAGGTGAAAGGTTTAGTAAGCTGGACCTCAGTCAGGCATATCAACAAGTGGTTCTGGAAGAAGGGCCAAAGTCATATGTCACCCTTAACACACATAAAGGTTTGTTCCAAGTAAATCGTTTACCCTTTGGTGTTTCCTCTAGTCCAGCGATTTTCCAGAGAATAATGGAGGGACTGGTGGCAGGAATTCTGAAGGTGACTGTGTATTTAGACGACATCCTGTTGACGGGTCGGAACAATCGAGAGCATCTGGAGACGCTGAACGAGGTGCTGAGACGACTGCGAGAGGCAGGTCTGAGGGTGAAGCGGAGTAAATGTGCTTTCATGGAAAAGGAAGCAGAGTTCCTGGGTTACAAGGTGGATGCATCGGGCCTACACCCCCTGCCAAACAAGGTAAAAGCTATCCAACAGGCACCTGCACCCACAAATGTTACAGAGCTGAAGGCCTACTTAGGCTTACTCAACTATTATAACAGGTTCCTGCCAAATCTGTCAACGCTGTTAGCTCCTTTACATAAATTATTAAGGAAGGAGACCTTGTGGTCGTGGCAAGAGGAACAGGACAGAGCGTTTGAGCAGTCCAAGGAACTAATGCAGTCCTCAGAGGTTTTGGTGCATTACGATAGTCACAAGGACTTAATTCTGTCATGTGATGCCTCACCTTATGGGTTAGGGGCCGTGTTGGCACACCGGATGCCAGATGGACAAGAAAGACCCATTGGGTTCATGTCACGAACTTTAACACCAGTGGAGTCAAACTATTCCCAGCTAGACAAAGAGGGGTTGGCTGTAATTTTTGGAATTAAGCGGTTCCACAAATACCTCTATGGCAGGAAGTTTACTATTTGCACCGATCATAAGCCTTTGTTGTCACTGTTCAACGAGATGAAAGCAGTGCCGCAGATGGTTTCTCCCCGCATTCAGAGATGGGCTGTAACCTTGAGAGCTTATGAATATGAGATTGTTTATAAGCCCCGGACACACCATAGCAATGCGGACGCGCTGAGCCGTCTGCCGCTACCGGGGCATCTCAAGGAAGAGGAAACGGAGGACCGAGTTTTGATGATGGAGGACATCACGTTGGTGTCCGCAAAGGAACTGAGTGAATGGACACGAAAAGATCCGGTGCTAGCTAGAGTGTTTCAGTGGGTCCAGCAAGGCTGGCCAATCCAGCAAACTGATCCAGGTTTTTGGCCTTATGAGGTGAGGAAAACAGAGCTGAGTGTGCAAGCTGGATGCGTGTTGTGGGGGGCACGAGTGATAATTCCGCCCCCAGGAAGACGTGCACTTTTACAGCAGTTGCACCAAGGTCATGTGGGCATAACCCGAATGAAGGCCTTAGCACAAAGTTATTTCTGGTGGCCCAAGTTGGACCACGACATTGAAGTCACTGTGAAAGAGTGTAGCACATGTCAACAACATCGTAACTTACCTGTGGGGGCACCACTACACCCATGGGAGTGGCCGAGTAGACCTTGGCAGAGACTTCATATAGATTATGCCGGCCCTTTTATGGGGGCAATGTTTTTGATAATCATGGATGCCCATTCTAAATGGATGGATGCCTATCCAGTCAAAACACCCACTTCTATCACTACCATTGAATGCCTAAGGAAGAGTTTCAGTAACCAAGGACTACCAGAGACTATTGTATCAGATAATGCTTCATGTTTCACGAGTGAAGAGTTCAAGGGTTTTCTGAAAAAAAATGGCATCGTACACGTCACATCAGCACCATACCATGCAGCTTCAAATGGTTGTGCTGAAAGGGCTGTCCAGACTTTTAAAGCCATGATGAAAAAGGCCGGAGAAGGAAGTATGGCAGCAAAAGTGTCAAGGGTGTTATTCAACTACCGTATTACACCCCAGTCTACCACGGGTTTGTCTCCTGCCGAGATGTTGCAAGGACGGAGATTAAGGTCAATATTGGACCTGGTGCATCCAAACATCCGAGCTAAGGTAGAGAGGACCCAGTGGAGGCAAAAAGAACATCATGATCGCGGAGAGAGAGAAGTTTCTTGGAGGGAGATGCAGTGATGACGCGAAACTTCAGTTATGGACCTAAATGGATTCCAGGGTTCATTGTCAAGAGCACAGGTCCACTGTCGTACCAGGTGAGGTTGAATGGAGGTTTCTTGGTGAGGAGACATGTAGACCAGATTCTGCGGAGCGAACAGAAGAAGGACTTCATGGAACTGCAAGCCCCGGAGATACCGTTAGTTTCGGGAGAAGGGCTCGCAGCGGCAGGAGGATCTCAGATCTTGGAGGCCGAGGGAGACCGCCGGAACTCGGAAGGAGAGGTTCCCGAGGATCCAACTGTTCCAGGGATGGACACACCGGTACCAGAGGTGGTAACTGTGACACCCGAGTCACCTAGGGTGGTACCATTGCGCCGTTCTAAGCGTGCGCTGGTTAAACCTAGTTACTTGAAGGACTATCAGTGTTAAAAGTGCATGTATAGATTAACAGTACAACATAGCTCGATTGTATGGTAACCGTGTATTACCTAGCCAATTATTTTAAAAATTAAGTGACTAGTTGGATTGGTTTGGACTTGCTCCCTTGTTCTTCGTATGTAAGGAGACGTATGTCATAGCTTAAGAGGGGAGGAATGTAGTATTCGGGCTGGTAATGTTGTTATTGTACTGTAGGGGCGCTGTGGGGAATTCAACATGTAGTGTTGGTTCTGTATTCTCTGGTAACTTGTTGTTTCCGGTGTATGTATGACTTGCAGAAGTTGTGAACATGTAGAATGGGTGCGCACCTGAAGGCTCTTAATAAAGAACGGCCTTACAACTCCAGAACTGTGTGGTCTCCCTTATTTACCAGGATATCACAGTTTCTAATGCTACAAAGCTGCTTATCAAAATTTGTTATAGCCTTTCAGGGTTGTTGTGTTCTGTTTACATGCCGGGCCATTAACCATGCCCACCACGCGACTATGTGCAAAACTTAAGAATCCGATGTGGCAACAGGAAGTGTATTAGCTTTCAAGGCTGTTTCGGAATCAGAAACTTCTGCATTTTACAACTGTCTTTGTGGCTCTTCTTCAATTTTTTTTCTAGCTCTATAAGTTGTAATGAATCGAACATATAAATATCCATATACTACAAAGAATTATGATTACATCTGTCCAGACATAATCAAATTGTAACATGTTCAGAAATGGATGTGAAGGTTCACCACTCTAGCAAAATTGCACTTTGCTCTGAAGTCGAATTTCCTGAAATCCATTTCTTGGGCACATAACTAACTGGTAATGATGACAGACCAAATCATAATCAACTATTTCTAATATAATACCTGGACCAATGTCTTCCTCTTTACTTTTCCTGACTCAAGTTACTGCATGAATCTATTATCTGTCTTTAATTTCTTTGTCCGGGTAACGGAATGTACAGTTCCTTGCTAGAACTCCCAACCTGAAATCCTTTACTTCAAACTGTACATTTTTTTGAAAGGATGTGGCTGTCTAACATTCTCTTTACATCTTTAGATTTATATTTGGGTTTGACATATCATCAAAAGTCTGGCAGAGTTTCTTCCATGCCACATGTAAGTAGCTTTATTAAAAACAGTTGCGTATCTGTTAAATTTGGAAACCCAGCTATTCCGCTGTGACCTTAGGCTGTGTACCCAACTCTCTTGTCAAATATGGAAGGTTGGGTATTTCTAATATTTTCATGTGCATGTTTATTTGTAATATGACAATTCTTCACTTAACCTCCTACAGCATAGTTCGAACCTACACCGGTACTCCTTTACTTTTAGTACCTTAATTGTAACTGAAGACTTGTTTAACTAGTTCCTACTCATGGTACAAGGTACATTTGGTTGGCATCTTTTTTCTAGAAAGCACATAGCTGTGATTGTAAACTAAACTGAATATTTTAATGTCATTACACTGCTTAAAAATCATTATAACACTTTTTTTGCCAGTTTATGCAGTGTTATTCATAGGCAAAACTTGAATGAGCATTTAGCTCTGTTGGTGTAACAGTAATTGAAGAGTAAAGACGCACTGTAGTTGTGGTGTTTTAAAAGACCCACTTTTTTTCTGTGCAGAAAATACTTGTGAAGCTGTGGCAGCTCTAAATGAGCATCATTTATTTTATTAAAGACAGCTCTACAGTATTGCAGTTGACTGTTCTCGGAGAAAACTACAGGTGACAAAATTAGAACACACTTTTTTCAGAAGTCACTCTAAATTCTAGGCACAAAACACAGACTTGGGAATCCATGCATTGTTGCACACAAATGAAGTTTTTGTGCTATTCACTTAGACATTACTGGGTCATCAGCCTGACCAGTGAACAGCTTGCTTATTGCAAATAACTAGTCAGAGCAGTAAGAGACAACCCAATTCAGAGGACTGAATTTCCAGGAATAGCCAGTTGCCCTTTGCATACCTAACATGTTTTAGTGCTCTGCCAAGTGAAAAATAAGTGTTAATTGCTTCTTCACATTGCCAAGTCACTGAATCTGCCTTTCAATGGAAAACAGCTTAGTAACTCCATTCTTCAGGGCTCTTCCAAAACTGGTCAGTTTAATAAAGAATGCTGATATGATACTATATAAATTTCTTATGAACAAATTAGGAAACTGCCAATATTACTGCATTTCTGCAAGCTATTGAAAGAACATTTATTTAAGTCTTAATTACTTTATAGTACTTTGTTATAATGCTAGAACTGTGACAACTCTTCCAACTTTCTACCAGAATTTAAAACGTATGTATGTTTTGAAAAGGAGCTGCAGCTTTTCTTACAGTATTACTGTTCTCAGTTAACCTGTCATTATGTCAAAAATAAAATAATCTTGCAATTGCTAGGCAGCTCTCAGACCTGTAGAAATGAAAATTAAGAATTTATAAGTTTGTCCCTGTTTATATTTTCTTACATTGGTGGTATGCATTTTTGACAAAAGAATGCACTTATACTGAACTTTTAATACTTGTTAAATCAAGTTATATGCCTAGAAATCTGATCCATTTAAAATAATAGGAATAAAACATTGGCAGTACCCTTTTATTGTTTTTGGGGATCTACCATGCTATTTTAGTTGTGTTTGTTACTCATAAGGACACTTGGGCAAAGTTTATGTATTTTGTATGTTAACTGCAGACAGTGACATATTCTGGAATATATTTATTTGCATAGTCATACAGTACTGATGACAGAAGGTTCCGGCATAACAGGTAGTGCTGCATGCCAGGGTAGTGGGAGGGGGAGACAGAAGCAGCCTAACAGTTTGTTTTGACATTAGCAAGCCATGCATTTGCTGGAGGCCTCCAACCACAGTAAGCTACCTGAAATTGACCTAAGTGCTAAGTTTGCATTTAACATAATGTTGTGCAGCCTTTTTTTTCACGTTTATTTCCTGCAAGGTAAAGTAAAACATGACAGAAATGTGGCTATCTGTGGATTAGCACTATTGTCATTTGCCTAAAGGAAAACGGTCAGTAATACATAATTCAGTTATTACTTGTCAACTAATATAGTATGGTCTTTGCTTCTTTAACTACAGAATGAGTTAAATAACAAAAAACAGGTATGTCTTTATAAGAAAGGCAACATTTTAGCATATTAGATGGAGAAAGATGCAAAGTATTTACAGCCTCTCTTATACTGCCGGCTCTTTTTCAACAGGCCTGAAAAAAAGTTATGACTAAAAATATAGTTGGCAATAATAGACATGTAGGCCAGTACCTTATTTAAAGTCCAACTGTGAAACAAAAATTAAAAGGTACTTAATTTAATAATTGAAATTTGGAGTGCCTAATTCACCAATGTGCACTTATGGGACTACAACTTTTAATTAAAACTTTTAAGTACATTTTAATGCTCAGTTCACAGCAGGAAATAAGAGAGCTGACCAAAATATGCCTCCTGTTTTCTAGCTATGTTTAATTATAAGATATAAACTTTATAAGCTGTTTTGTGAATGAACCTGAGAAGAACACTCCTATCATGCTATTCGTGAGTCACAAATTTCTGATTGTGCAGCGTTTTAGCTTTTCTAGGTGAAATGGCAATTTGTGTTCATTGAGTAGTGGAACTGCAGTCCATCAAATCATGTATAGCTCTTTCAAAAATTAAAGGCATCTCAGTACTAAACATAACTTTAATATCCTTATGGTTCAAAGGTTAGGCAAGAAGTGTGATTTCCAAGTATTCATTTTTCTGAGGTCCTTTGCTTCTTATTATTTTACTAGAGACCATTTATCTTGTTCCCATCAGAGATCCACAATTTATTTAATCCTTTTTGGAGTCTCAACTTCATCTTTCTGGGTACAACCAAAACTCTCTATGTATATTATTATGAGCCCCCAGATGTGGTGAATCATATTTATAGTAAGTAGAATCTGTCCTGATAGTCTGACACTGTTTTTAAGTTTCTGAGAGTCACTATACATTCAAGATCTGATGTGCTGAAACACTTTTTGGGGGGTAAAATGTATACCTCTTCTCCAATGTCCTGATAAAGTGGGTGATAAATGGAAATGAATATCTCTTTTTCTCAGTGTTCTGTTTAGTTAGAAGTGGGATGGATTGCTCTTTTCTTTTCTTTCAAACTTATCTGGTACCTACCCTAAGGTAAATACTTACTTGGCTGTTTGATAGCCTTTGTTTCAGGACATAGCCAGGCAATCTGCTTACCCTGTAGAGATGAGACCAAACATATCTGTAGGCAACATAATCTGGTTTGTTGGCCAAAATGCTTTATTATAAATCCATGTTTCATTGTGCTTTCAAGACTCAATATTCTGAGACATATTTTTCCTTTTTAGGGGAACATTACATGCATTCCTTGATGCCTTAATAAACGGATTCTTGTAAACATATTTTTTTACATGCATTTCTGTGTTATTCCAGGTTCTAGCTGGTCAATCCTATATGCATCCTCTGTCAGTCATTTGCTATTGTGCTTCAAAAACTCTAAGGACAAATCATATAGCTTAGATGCCAGTATATCTCATAATGGGTATAAGTGCAATGGTAGGAAAAAAGTTAAGCAACTGTAATCTTCTAATAAGAAAAACCTATAATGAAGATCACTGTCTGAGATATTAGTATAGAGATGCTGATCCATATATATTGAAAAAGTCAATTACTTTTGTTATGGGACAAGATCAGCTTATTAAAATGCATATTCATTTCAGTTTCATTAATGATACTATAATATGATTGTTAAAAAGCAAATATAATTTGTATGCAGGGCTGGGGAAAAATACAGCTTCCAAAGCTAAGAATACAGCATCCATGGGACCAGATGACATCCCGGGCTGTGTATTACATGCACTACAAAATGAACTAGCTCCTCACCTAAGTGTCGTGTTTAATCATAGCCTCACCTCAGGCTTCGTGCCCACTGAGTGGTGCACAGCTACAGTTATCCCACTCCACAAGGGGGGATCCACCTTGGATCCCGAGAACTACCGCCCCATCAGCCTGATGAGCCTGATCTGCAAGGCCATGGAATGTATTATCGTGGAATTTATAAACAAAGACACTGGCAAC
Source organism: Protopterus annectens (assembly GCF_019279795.1). Classification (NCBI taxonomy): domain Eukaryota; kingdom Metazoa; phylum Chordata; order Ceratodontiformes; family Protopteridae; genus Protopterus; species Protopterus annectens. Next base: position 301,207,511 of record NC_056739.1, read on the forward strand.
CTTCAAACACTGGACCCCACCCAGTTTGGATTTGTGAAGGGCTGATTTTGTCTCCTGAACCTGATTGACTTCTTGGAATCAGTCTCCAGAGCCATGGACGAGGGTAAGGCGGTCCACACAGCCTATCTGGACCTTGCCAAGGCCATTGACACCACCCCCCTCTCTGGAATCATAGATAGACTTACTAAGCTGGGCATTAATCCCTAAATCACTCGATGGGTTGTCAACTGGCTTACTGACAGAACCCACACTGTAAAAGTAGCCAACTCCAAATCCAGCTCCAGACAAGTGGAGAACCTCAGGGTTCAGTCCTGGGATCGCTCTTGTTTGGCATCTACTTCTCTGAAGTACAGGCCAACACTAAGGGACTCTTGCTAACAAAGTTCACAGATGACTGCAAACTGGTAGCCATTATTGAATCTCCAAATGATGTGGATATTGTACAAAAGTGCCTTACAGAAACAGATGCTTGGTGCCAGAGCCATGGGCTCAAGCTCAGTGCCAAGAAATGTATAGTTATCCCCTTTGGGAAAAAACATGTACCAGTGAATCACCATATAGGTGGCAGTATACTAAACAACAAAAGTGTGATAAGAGACGTAGGGACACAGGTGGGCAGTGGTCTCACCTTTGATAACCACATCACCACAACAGTCAGAAAATCCTTCTATGTGGCACACCTCATCACTAAGGGCTTTTCATCCAGGAAAAAGGATGTCATTGTCCCACTGTATTCATCCCTCTTTAGACCCATTATAGAATACAATGTCCCATTTGGTATGTACCTCTCAAGACATCTGCAACAACTGGAAAGGCCACAGAAATACCTCACTAAAAGAATCACAGGCCTAAGGCAGATGCCCTCCACTGACAACCTTAAAAAACTCCAGCTATACTCTGTCACATATCGTCTACTCAGAGGCGATCTCTGCTTAACCTACAAGGCCACGTGAAACCCAGAGCTGTTGGACATGCTACATTTAAAGAAATCCCAGTCCCTCAGAGACACACTCCAGGGATCTAAACCTTGTCAACACAATAAACAAAACATGCTGGAGAGAGAGGTTCTTGACCAGAGACTCCCCAGACTCTGGAATAGACTGCTGATACATGTCAAGCAAAGTGCCTCTTTGGCCCTCTTCAAAAGGAACCTTGACTGCATGGGAGAAAGGAAATTCACCCTGGGGAATCACATCAGTCACCCTGCTAGACAGGCGTCCATTGAAGTAAATAGTGTGGGAAGAAATATCCAGGGAATTGTTATGTCTAGGTTTGTATAGACCCTAGGGCCGATAGCATAGTACCAACCTATGAACCTAGAGTTACTGCCGTGTCTCAACTGCATCCTTTTAATATATAACAAGGAAAATAAGTGTTGTATGAAGTCAAGGCATGTTAGCTATTATAAAAGGAAATTTTTAGCCTGATTAAAAGAATAAAACCAAGAACCACAAGTAGTGAAGGTAGAGTCCCAGGAATCACACAAACTAAAGTACAAACCACAAATCCAATTTATTGACAGCAAAAACAAACCAAATGCATTCAAGCGCTTTCGTCGTTAGTAAAGACTTCTTCAGAATATTTTAGCCTGACTCCTCCAGGCTAGGAGTGGTTGTTGATAGGGAAATTTTGAAACATCCAAGGTCAGAAAACAAGACCCCTTGAAAGCAGGTGGGTCATGTATAGGAAGGTGTTCATGTAAAGTCTGAGGCAAAAATCATGAGGGATGAGGACATTTGCAAAGTTTTTGGTTTGATAGAGTCACTGTAATGTAAGAAAACTGCATGAAAATCTGATAAGAAAAATGTATAAATTTTTGCTTGTGTAAAGTGAGACTGATTTACCAACTGCTGTGAAGATGGTTTCCCAACACTGTAAGAATAAAATTTCTCTTTACACATCTTGAAGTGTTGTTCCTGACTGAAGGCATACAAAGTAAGTTCTTAATGTTATTTATTTATGACTATAACACTTTTGTTGAGAAAGTTTCATAATGTATGATGGAATGTTCAGCAGGTTTAACATTGACTGTGTATAAGAGCTAGACATAGAAATGGCGTTGTTGAGGAAACACTAGAATGACCATTTCTATGCATTTATTTTAATTTTTACCACTGGTTAGCACAGTGTTCCTGTTAAGTGTGCCGCAAGTGATCATCAATATGGCTTCCTACTGAAATGTCAGCACTCAACACACAGTCCCAACAGGCACACAAAAAACATCAGAAATGCATCAAAAGAGTGAGTGTATAACATTGTTCTAATTTAGTTATTTATTTATTTTTTTTGCTTGACCCCCTTCACCCTTAGTAATTATATATATATATCAACTCTGGAATCACCATACCTTGGAGAAAAGAGAATATTCTGAGAAATGGCCATATCAGACTTGGTATGTACAAGTGCGATTTTTAGGCCATTTAGTCTCTATTTCAGGACTCACATGTGCAGGTCCTGACACTTCAAACAGTTAACCAATTTAAACCCATGGTGATAGTAACATTATGTTCACTCTGTGCCATATATACACTATGGATACATTTTTTTGTTTCTTTTTTTTAACATTAATACTTTGGAGTAATGAAATAAAAATCAAGCAGACAAATATACTGAGTGAAGCTATTCAGTAAGACTCTGGACATACACTTTTGCACATCTCCAAGTGTAATGTTTTACAGTTTGGTTCTGATAGCATATCATTTACAAGATCATAGGAAATACAAAGCAATTAAGTCACAAGACCATTTATACGTTACCAGTACCCAACCTCATGGCTGCATCCATACCTCAAAAAGGACAAAGCAGGTCAGTCCCAGTATACATTTATGGATATCCAGCAAGTTATCCAAATTTAATTTTAAGGATGGTAGGTTTCACTTTAATTTGCAGGAGAAGTTGGGGTTAGAGTTAGCTGTCAGCGTGGCTGACATTATGACTCATTGGCTCCAGGTATGGGTAGATGTTTTTCAGGCTACTTATTTGTTTATTGTTTTGGTACTGCTGTATTTTTCAGTCTGCATTCTTTTTTATATATACCATTTATTTTGCGATGGAATTAGTGGTAGGTCCTGAAGAAGTGATCAGCTGTATTAGAGTGGAGAATCCAAGCAGCTTACAGCAATTGCAGTATTCTGCAACCCTGAAAGACAGATTGGTTATATTTACAGTCTTTGTAACTAGGATATTAGCAATTATGGGGAAATGAAGCAACAACCAGTGTTAAATTGTAAGAAAATAAAAGTTGAAGCCAAGGCTGTTTGTTTTTAGAGTCTTACATTTCACTGAATACACAACACTTTTATGGAGTGCAGGATGAAGCTAAGGTTTCACAAGTTAGCAAATAAGATGGAAGACCTGAAAATGGCTTGAGGTGGAATAACTAATATTACTCCATCTTAGGGAAATGCGGTTTATTACAAGATTCCTTATCCAGAGATTTGAATTTAGATCACTCTACCTTCTCAGAAATGCACATCCACTGAACAAGATAATTTTGAATTTTCTTAACTTCTAAGAAAGAGAAGAAATTCTGTGCAATTCTAAAGAAGATAAGAGAGTTTCATTTGGACGAGCAGCGAGACCATTACATTTTTTACCTGAAGTAGCTCAGTGATGTAAAGCCTTTGCCTTCATAAGAGCGCTTTACTATAAAAATAGAATCCCATCAATATTTGTTTATATGGCCACCAACTGTATTAAGTGTCAAGGTGCAAGGTGCTCATCAGATGTTTGTATTCTATGGCATTTCTTAAGGGAAAACTTGAGGATACTTCTCTTTCCAATCTGTCTGTCTCTCAAAGTTCAGTAATGGTTGACAATGTGCTTTCATCCATCCTTCAGACTCTGAAGAAATGTTAAAAGCAAAAGACGCAGGCAGAAAAATTTGCAGTTATTTCCACTGTAACTTCTGATCCCATATTTAATTGGTATGTTATAGAGAGTGGTAACCCATATAAGCCACAGAGGAAATCAACAAACCATCAATAATTTGAACCTGGACCCGCCAATAAATTCTACCCTTCACTTTGTTCTGAAGAAGCCATGGATTCTACTGCATACTAAACTGTTGATGAAAATGGAAAGAAAGAAATGAAAGGTATGCACAAGTTCCTGTCTGTCCCTTGGCTACTTTGTCGCCATCAATACCCCTCACTTTTAAGACAGAGAAGGTGGTGAGTTCTAGACTGCTTTCTCTCAAACAATGGACTTAAAGCATGGAGGTACTGCAAATCCTTTCATCCACCTTGGCAGTTATAGCTTATTGACTGAAGAGGTTGGCATAATTGCACAGTCTGAAGCATATGTTTTGTTTTGTCACTCTGTTCCAGTGTCTACTGTAATTACATGATTATTTCTTTACAATTGGTATGTTGAATATATCTATTTAGCTAGTACTTGGTGGTTGCATAATTTAAATGTTTAGCTTAATTATCATGCAAGTTCCTTTGTTTACTTATCTTTTCTTCATGATTTTGTGATTTGTGTCAGAGGTTTAAACTTTGTGGTTAAGTGACTCTCTCTTATTAGATATTTATGTGTTACCTCACAACAGGTATTACGTTCACTCAAGAGCTCAGAATTGTAAGCAGACATGCTAGGTAGATTAGGTTTGCTCAATATGTTTCTTATTATAGCTTAGCAGATTCCATAAAGGAGACGTTGCTATTTATATGAGAAATAAAGTGGCACAACATTAGATTCTAGAAGGGATAAGGAAAATTTTGGATAATACTGAAGCTGTTGCTACCACCTACCCAACAAGGGTAGTGAAAGTTAAGATATTAACGTCTGTTGACAACAGTATGATTTTGTCCGTGACTCCTAGCAAGGATGTTCCTTACAGACATTACTTATTTCACCAGTTTGACATTATTGTTGTTCTCCAGGTGAAACTATTGAAGACAGATCTATTTTGTATAAGTTCTGTGGCCATTAATTTCAAAAATAAAAGTTTTATATTTTTCTATAAATGGTCTTCCTCTGAATCAATATATTTGGGTACAACTATTCAGGCTTTTATCACTTTTTTTTGCTTGTATGCCAGTCTTGCTAAGTTATGGTCAGATCTCTGTACATTATTGGAATAAATTATACCTTCCATTAATGAGTGGGGTTACTGTTATCATAATGATAGGTTTTGTCCTAATCTCTTCTATCTATTGAGGCACAGATCATTTCCTAGCTTTGCTTCTTGGCTTACTAAGATATAATGGCTTATGCTTGGCTTTATATGGGGCCAAGGCAGACACAAGTCACTACTAAGTTCGTATTTTACCAACCACTGTTGGAAGCCTTAGGTGTTCCAAATATGAAAAGTATGTAACACTGTTCCTTTGCAGAAAAATTTCTCTCTGTTGAGCTCACCCACCTTGCTTTGGGTTGGGTTTAAAGCTTCATTGTTATCCCTGCCTTCTAGGTCTCATTTGGTATTGCTTTACTCATTGTGCCACAGTAATGGCTTGTTTGTTTGTCATGCGCAAAGGTGTGACTACTTTGCACCTTACCTAGGTCTGGCAGATGAGCCATTTGGGGAAACTGTCATTAAAATTGTTGATCAACCAGTAGATTGCCAGGACTGTATCATAATATTTCAGTGTTGCATAGAGCAATTGATGGATACAGAATACTGTCATTTGATCCCCTATACAAAGGTTATAGTCTTTATCCATTTGGAGTGCAGAAAATATTTCAAACATAGACCCGCCATTCTTTCATGCAGGCTTTAGGAAGCACTGAACACAACTACTGCCTCCCTGAAAAGTTTCTTCACCTTTTATAATCCTCTTGATCATCTTCACTCCTTAGCCATCAAGTGTAATTTTTTGCATTCAAAATTACTTGGACCAGAAGTTGAAACTGCAACTAAAATGTTACCACTTAGCATGACCCATTTTGTGAATTCATCAGCACTTATCAATTACACTGTACTATACTGATTTAAACATTGAATTTTTCTAACTTCATTTCCTATTTTACATGCAATTCTTACAGGATGGGTACTGGTCCCTGATAAAAAGCACAGCACTAGCATGTACAGATGAAGGGCTTTATGCGAGTTACACTTGGCGAGTGCAGAATACCATCACAAAGTTTGCACTTGCCCTTATATGCAGACTTTATGGAAGTCATGGCAGTAACTTAGCTGGAAGAAGAATAGAAATGACCTACCAACCTAATTTGTAGAAAGGGATAAATTACAGTCTAGTGAATTTAACTGTCTGAACCTAGCAGAAAAGAAATGTATTATTGTTCTTTAAACATTAATGAGAATCCATATAGCCTCCTAACAGAAGAATGATAAGGTACTTATCACCAGAGCTCTGGCTAGATGCATCAAGATGTGTGCTAAGGTGATGACAGATTACTTTGCTAGAAATGTTTTATCTGCTTTTACTGGAACATGTACTGATGCCACTTCTCAGTTTAAAACATTGTACCATAACTTGTGTTGCTCTAACTCTTAGTATCAGCATTAACTTTTTTTTATTAATGGAGTTGATGCTACATTGCTAACAAGAATCATTTGATTATATGTCTTTTGTGACTTTGTAAATGGTTATTACCGTTATTATTTTAATGACCTCATATAATACAGTTGCTTATCCATTTTTTAACAGTGTTATAATACTTGATCTGTTTTTCTGCCTGCCATGCAAAATGTAGCAGCTGATGTTAACTATTGCAATAAAAAGCCTGGAGAAGTAAACACTGGGTAGTAAATGTGCCTGTCTAATGTATTTTATTTAAATGCTGGTAGGGATTTAAGTTCCATATTCTGTCATTAGTGAGACTGTTTAATTTGCAAAAAATACAAATGATGGGTTCCTAGTCTCATGAAATACAAGGCACAGATCACCAGACAAGAGCATTTAAAAACACAAATAAATGTATAGCCCTTCAAGCCTTTGCTGGTAGTGCAGGGACTTTAGGCCCACTATCATCATGGTTAGAAACATCTGGGTCCTTCCTATTTGCTTAAAATCTCTAGAAAGGTTTGTTTGAAAGTGAGTATTGAGTTCAATTGGTATTAATAACTTTTGGCTTGGATGATATGACTTTACATATTGTGCTGTACAGGAGAATGTTCTAACTACTGTTGCTTTACGTGATTGTTCAAGGAGAGGGATCTGTCAGTGGATCCATCAACCCAGGTTCTGAGATCCCTGGTTACTTTATCATTTTGAAGTGGGGTCTCTGTTCTAATGTGCATTGAGGGAGAGAGCAGTTGACTGAATGTGTCAGTGCTACATTTTTTCACATTTAATGTTAGGCTTCTTTCCATACATTACTTTTAAAGAGAATTAATTCATGTTCTAATGAATGGGTGTTGGAGAGATATTTGACAGTAACACTCTGTTTGCAGTCATCTACACACGTAGTTAACCAAAGGTCCTAGTTCTTTTTCTGGAGATTGGAGAAGCAGATGCTAAAAAAGGGTACCAGTACTGAATCTTGGGGCACACCACAAATTACATTCGTACCTCTGAGGAAGCACCTGCCACATTAAGTATGTGGTTTCTATCTTCATTATCGATCTACGTTTAACACACTTGGCTTGTTTATAATTGCAGCATGGGACATACTGTCAAATGCTTTGACCAGATCCAAATAAGCTGTGTGAACAAAAGGAACACTGTCAGCAGCTTGTGTGATCTTTCAAATAAGTTAACTAAACTGAATAGGCAGGATCTCCATTTGACAAAGCCAACTCAGTGTGGGGGTCTAGTCTGGTAAAGTTTTGATATCCTAGTTTTTGAGGCAAGGTAAGATGCATTCCATGTCTTTGAAAATCAGACTAGTCAGGTTAATTAGTCTATAGTTTCCCTTTTGGCTCACATTAATAAGAGGGCAAATCCTGGGGTTATGCTCAGGGTAAAATGTTTATAGAAGGGCTCCATAATGACATGTCTTGAACTATTTATTAGGCATCCAGGTAAATTATCAGGCCCCAGTGAAGTAGCACTTTCGATTTTAAAGATCACCTTCTGTAAGTGTTTCTTTGTAATAAGAAGAGTTAGAAGGGATTCAGATCTTTGTGGATTTAAGTTTGCAATTTCAGAGATAAACTCTGTATTAAATTTGTTTGATAGCATATTTGTTATGACTCCTGATTCTTAGTGGGCAATCCTAGAACACCTCTATCTGTTTATTTCTTAGTGTCCCAATATAAATAAAGAAGGGTATATAATTATCTATGGTTTCAGAAGCTAACCTAACTTCAAAATTTGCTCTAATAGTAGCTTTGTAGCTCCTTACTGCTGCAGTTTTTAATATGAGGAGTTTTAGATTTTTTTGAATGAGTCGAGAAGTTTGCTGGTGGACCACGAGAGTGGTTCGTTCTTGAACTTTCCATTATATTTGTCTCTAGCCAGGAGATGGCCAGCGCTAGGTAGTTTTCTATATGGGAACATTTATTTATTTATTTTATTTATTTATTTATTTGTTTGTTTGTTTGTTTGTTTATTTATTTTATTTATTTAACATAACTCCTTTGCTGAAGTAGCAGCTTTGTCAGTGTCTGGTATAGTGATGTTAGAAATGAGTTTGAATAGTTCTTAATAGAGTTTTAGGATGGTTGTCCATTTAAAGTCCTTGAATTCAGAAGTATTGACTGCTGGAGTTTTAAAGATTTTGAAAGAGAAGTTTACAAATTTATGATCAGACTTAACCATGGGCTGAGTGTATTAATTATGACCGGCTCAAGAACACTAGTTCCTCTAGCTGGTTTGGTAACTATCTGATATTCTTCACCTAGTTTAGACTGTTTACCATAGGGGGTGTCTTGTTATTTACAGATTTGGAAGTGGAGGCCCCCTACTGCTTGGTTCTGAGAGTCCCCTGGGACTGAAACCTGGGGTTTTTGTTGTGATGGGTTTGGCTTGAGAGGATCTAGAAGGGGCTGAAAAAGACCAATTCTTAGTAGGCCAGTGCCGACTAAATCATGGAGGTTGCACTTGTAAGAAATCTTTAACAGTTTGCATAGATTTAGCTTTATCTTCCATCTTTTTTATAACTTCTTCAGCCTTGTTGCCAAACAGGCGGTCCTGATTTAAATGAGCATCCAACAGTTTAGCTTTAACATGATCAGGCAAAGATTGCTCCTTAAGCAAAGCACGCCTTCTAAGCACAAACCCAGTAACAGCAGCCCTGCAGGAGGCCTCTAAAGAATCAAAACCACATTGCAAAGTATGTTTTCCAACTTGTTCAGCAGAATGCATTAAATCCTATAAATCTTTATTTTCCACACAATCAGGAATCAACATCATGTTCTGTTTAAGCAGTCCAATAATATGCTGTTGATATTTTAACATATGAAATTGGTAGTTTAAAGCTCTGATTGCCAAGGTTGCAGAAGTATAAACCTTTTTACCCCATCTATCCAGCGCCCTGGAATCTCTATCAGAAGGGGTAGGAATTTTAGCAGTAGAAGCCTTAATGCCCTTGAGCCCTTGAGAAATGGTCTCTGGATCTGCAACAGGATTTTTGAAAAGGAACGTGTGTGACTCAGGAACCCTGTAGTATCTGTCAGGTTTACTAGGAGCTGGAGGCAGGGAATCAGGGGCCAAACTGGATTCCGAGAACATATCGTCAACAATGTCTAGTACAGGAGGTATAGCCAAAGGCCTATTCTCAGGTAAAAGAAGGAAATCCCAAAGCCTCTTTTTTGAATCAGAAAATTCCTGACTTTCCCAGTGGAAATGCTCCCTTAAAGTATGTAAAGTTTCCCCAAAAGAAAAATCCTCAGGAGGGGAAGCAGACTGAATGGAATCCTCTGCATCAGACTCCTCATAAGTAGGTATGGACAAATCCAGGTCATTAGAAGAGACAGAAGAAATAGTATCCTGATCAGAAGATTCATAATCAAGCTCAGACCTAGGCCTCTTGGGGGGGGGGGGGTTTGACCACCACTGATTAGAGTAATTAGATCTTCAGCCATTTTGATCATTTGTTTTTTAGGCATAGGGGCCTGAACATGTGGCCTTGGCATCGTTTTTTTTTTTAGACAGAACGAGATTTAGGCCTTAGTAATGAAGGCAGTGTTGATTTAATATGCAAGTTTGTAGGCCTGAATACACCCTCAGAAGCTGGTGCCTGCACAGCGGCTCCAGACCCATCCAAGGTAGAGACATCCATGGGTTCCATAGGTGAAGCATCTCGTGGCATACCGGACTCTGAATGTGTCTCAGTAGAGGCCTGCGAATCAGAAGTAGCTGGTATCAGCGGCTGCAAAAGCACCTCACTGAGTACCAGCGAACTGGTAACTGGCTTAGGAGAAGCGTCGGCGGCAGTTTTGGACCTCGGCGGCCTGTTTCTGTCTTTATCTTTGCGTTTTTTTTTAATCCTGGTAGTCTGATTGCTAACCGATGACATTTCTGGATAATTAAACCGAGAACTGAAATATTTAGAGGCAAAAATTTACAGACTACGGATAGTGCACTGATTAAATAAAGCACAAAACCGACAGCAAGGTACGTTGTGGTCAGGGCCTAGGCAAGGAATACAGTACGAATTAAAATTTTTGAGGTATTTGCTTTCCACAAGTAATGCAATTATTAACTTTTACTGACATCGGTAAGGAGCAAGAAAAAGTTTCCCCAATGGGGTACTTAGCTTTAAGTTGAAGACTTCAGTTCTGAAACTCAAAAATGAAAATTTCAGGAGTCTGCCGACCGGCACTTGCAAACTGCTTCTGCTTCGGGCACCGCACGGCAAGAAAGACTGATGTAATGGCATTGGCTGCATGTTTTATATGCTTGACATCATGGAAGAAGGGACAGCAACTGATGCAGGACCCAAGACTTTGTTAATCAGGCTGACTGAGGGCATCCTGCCAGCAGATTACCCAAATGTAATGACTGCAACAGTGAATACACTCGAGCATCTACATTTATGGTAAGTGTACACAACTGTACTTTCCAAAGAGTTTTTATTTATTAAATCTAAAGAATCTTTGGACATACCCAACTTTGGAGGTATTAGTGCTCCAATTTATTGAGGGGCAGTTTAAATCTATCATTGTAAAGATGTTTTTTAATAGATAGTTCCATAGGTGTACTTAGGAATCTAATGTTGTTGTCAGAAGAAAATGAGGGTGCCCTGTAGCTGGCTATAATTTTGATAGTTTGTCTTGTTCAAGGTAAATTAGAGTTTAATAAGTTTAGATTGTGGGTCTCTTTGAATCTGTTTAGATGTGCTGATGTCTTTAACAAATATGGAAATGTCACCTTGACTTCTTTCAGGCCTGAATGCATGTTATGTGGAAAATGCAGGTATGGAAGGAGTGTTGTGTTACAATAAAATTTAGTGTCCATAGCAAAATAGACATGTATGTCTTCAAATTGTAAGTCTCAAGGTCAGACCATTTGTTGTTAAGAGTTATAGCATTGAAAAGAGCTAATTTGATATGGTCCATTTAGGTCTGGAAACAGATATACTGATATCTGCAATGCAGGGATATCCAACATAGCTAGTGTCTGCCCAAAAAAAGCACTGTGGTGGCAATAAGGACTTTAGCAAGCAGGAAAAAGCCATGGAATGAGAGAAAAAGGCCATCTTTGGTGAAGCAAGTTGGACTTTTAGGCATCTCATCTCATGCTGACACAAAGGTTCATAGATAAATACTAAGCTAACAATCACCAAGGCCTTTATAAGCCTAGCTGTGCAATCCCACCCAGTTATGTCCCTATTTATCATAGGTGTTTATTAGGAGGGGTTATGTTGGGGGGGTGTTAGTTTGGCATTACTGCCTGCCTCTGTCTGTCAGAGACATAGGGGCCAAACCCCTGGGTGAATTTCTGATTTCCCATCCATTGGTCAATGTTGCATTTAAATAATGTAAGGGATAGACTCTGCTTCACATGGAAGGGGAGCCTGTTCCAGAGCATGAGGATTCCCTGAGACACATATTTGTCTTGCCAACTCATCTTATTTATGGCACAAACAAAACTGAAATCCTTAAATCTAGTGGTTCTTGTACTGTTCATTTTGCAGATGTGCAAGAGGTCCATTAGAGATGGATCCCCGGATGCCTTGCATGCCAGGGATAGATCACCTCTCCGTAACCTGCAGGAGACAAGAGTATAGAGATAGGGCTTTAAGGATAAAGTGTTTATACCCCAAAGTGTCCTGGAAAGGAAGCTTTGTGGTCATTACAACTGTTGCACATGTCTGGTCAAGTATATCCTGAAGGAGGCATTAAACTCCATAAGGGACAAGGTGTTTTATCGATGGAGTAATTAGCCTGGTTGGCCATTTTCCCATACGGCACTTGAAAGCATTTCTTGGCATTGATTTTTAATCTGTAACTTTTCCACTAGTCGTCTGTCTGTGTTAGACCCTCATGTAAGATAAGATATTGATGTCATGAGGGAATCTGTAATAGCTCCCAGTTTGAAGTCATCTGCATACTTGGTCTTTCAAAAGTCCTTGACATTGCCCTTTACCTCCAAGAAGTAGATGCAAAATAGGAATGGTTCCAGCATGAGGCCCTGAGGTACCCCACTTGCGAATAGTCTCTTAGTGGAGGTGGAATCACTAATCCTGACTTCTTGCTTCCTGCCCATTAGCCATCTGGCAATCCCGTGAGTTATGCAGAGATTTATGCCCAGTTTAGTGAGTTTGTCTACTATATCTGAGTGAGGTATTATATCGAACAGTTATCCAGGTCCACGTAGGTATTATGCACCAGTTTTCCCTCATCCATTGCCTTTGTCACCTACTCAGAGAAATCCACCAGGTTTAGCAGGCATGACCTTCTCTTAACAAAGGCAAACAGGGTTTGGTCCAGTATCTGAAGTCTGCTTATGTCTTTGATCATTTCCATAGCTCATTCCATGGCTTTTTATACAAGATTAGTCACACTAATAGATCTCTAGTTTCTGGAGGTCGGGTGATGGCCCATTGCTATCCTCCATTCTCATGGTACAAAGCCTGTTTTAAGGCAACAGTTCAAAATGGGTCAAACTATTTAGGAGGCAACCCAGGATATTGTTTTTGCCTGCTGAGGCTGTATTTTTGGTCTTAGTGAGTGTCACCAGAACCTGTTAATAGTTTGGGGGGGTTATGCTAGTAGGTATTTCACAGGGATGAAGATTGAGTTGAGTTTGTTAGCCAGTAAATTCGCTATGATGGTCTCTTCAGTGAAAATGGCACCATTGACCACCAGTTTGGCACACTAATGTGTGCTGCCTTGGAGGTTTCGGACATAGTTGTAAAAGGCCTTGTGGTTGTCTTTAGCTTGTGAGGCTATGTTGACCTCTTAATTGGCCTTATTGGACTTAATTAGTCCTCTTACTTTCCTGTTTAGTTTAATTAGAGTGCTCCTATCAACATGGAAGTTGCTTTTCCTGATTTTAGCCGTGACTTTTTCTTTTTGTTACATACTAGACATCCCCTGGAATCATACCAACTATTAGGCCAGTTGATATGTTTTGAAAATTTTTTTTTTTTTTTTTTTTGTATATAGGTATTATTCTTTGAGAAGGAAGGATTCTATCAGGACCAATGTCTTTCTTTTACAAGACAAGTGCAGAGTGAGACTAAAACACAAAAAAAAACATTTTATTCCAAGGGCTTGGAGTGACCCTCCTGTAGGTCCTATGTTAAGCCTTTTATAATTTTTTAGGCTGATCCTAAAATTGGTCTACTAGGTTAGTGATTGACCCTTGAAAATAAACAAAAATGAATAGCTAAATAAATAAATATAAATAAAGATGTGTGTGGTTCCTGCAATGTTGAAATGTACTTCTAAGATAAATATTTTAAGCAGCCAACAAGGAGAGCTCTCTCTAATCACCTTTTGAACCTTACACTACTAGGTAGAGTCACAGAATATGGCAGATGTTTGACAGTCTGGCAGTGGAAAGGAAATCTATGTACATGTGTTGTGAAATATAAATACACACATGTCAAATCTGGCACAGTCCCAGGTAATCTGGAGTATTTCCCTGTACAGTGGATGTGGGAGAGCTTCAATTCCCACCACACGAAAAACAAAACATTTTAAATTGCCATTGGCAACTGACTTATCTTGTGTAGAAGCTCCATTGTGCCTTACTAAGAGTGTTTCTTAAACAATCTGGAATTGCAGAGATGACTTATGCATATTTTTTTCACTTTATCTAACTGTTCAGTCTTTATCAGCACTGTACTGTTTTTATTTATTTGCTTAACAGTATTGCGCTGTTTTTATTTATTTGCTTGACTGAATTATTTACTTTTCTGTGTCTGCATGTATATATTTGCTGACCTCTGGTTGAATTTTTGTTGTTCTCCCACCAACCCACCCACCTGCTGTTGTGTTAAAGTTGATGGCTTGTGCTGTTGCCTGCCCCTACTGTAAATTTGATCTGGGACACTCCTCCCAGTCCTATCTCATTAGCTCATTCTACCTAATACAGAGATCATTTGGTAAGGCCAAACCCCGTAGTTCCTTAACCTTGAATTGTCTTCTGTTCCTCCCCTCACACTTTCCACTTTACTAACAAAGAAACAAAAAAAGCACACTTTATTCAGTTACTTTTACTGTATTTGTGTTTCCTCCTCCTACTCTCTATTACTTCATCTTCCTTTTTCTACTACTTGCTGCTGCTTGTTCTCCAAAGTGTTCAATTGCATCTTTTCTGTTGCATTTATTGCTGCTTGTTTTTAGCCTGTTTAAACTGAGTTATTCTAACCCTCTTAGTTTTGGTTTAAGCACTTGGGCTTTAGGCCTACTCCTTCGCTCTCCCTGGCCTTTCTCCCTCCAGTTTTGACAAATATGGCTGGACAGTTTCCTACAGTTTCCCAGCACACTGATGTCCCATTCACCAGGCTGAACAAGGAGAGAATTACAGTCAGCTGCCTGTCGCGTGCCAGGATCCACCACATAACGCACGCACTCAAGTCACTCCACAACAAATACAAATACGACTCTGTCATTGTCCATGCTGGAGTGAATGACTTGAGACGTACCTCCCTGGACTACATGAAAAGAGACATGGAATAGCTCTTGGATCATGTGACCCAGGAAGGTATGACCCTAGCCCTGAGTAGCATCCTGCCTTTGCCCAGGATGATACCACAGTATAAGGACTAAATGACTGACTTCAACAATTGGCTAAGCTTCTGGTGTCATTCAAAGGGGATCCAGTATTTGTCTGCCTGGGAAGACATGATCGACAAACCACGATGCTTTGCCAGAGATGGTGTGCACCTGTCACCCCTGGGATTCAAGTTACTGGCTAAAGCTCTTGCCACCCCTATAGTGCCTTTTTTAGGCAAGGTTCAAAGGTTAAAACCACCACCATAACAGATACAAGCATGCAAAATCTGAAGGTAATGCTACTCAATGGTAGAAGTCTAAACCTCAAAATGCACTCTCTCAAGGCACTCCTAAAAATGGAGAACATCGATATCTGTGCAGTGACCGAGACCTGGTTCAAAGCTCCAGAGAGCACCCCTGCAATACAAGGCTACAATTCTTACCACACTTTTCGGCCACAAAACCAAGACTGAAACACTAAAGGTGGTGGAGTGTCCATATTCACCAAGGATATTCACACCTCCAGGCTTGTTGCCCAACACAATGCATCTGAAATTCTCCAGGTGCAACTAACACTAGGTAAGACTGCAATCCAAATTATAGGTTGCCATAGATTCCCCAACATACCTCAAGGTTCTCACTATACCTTCCTAAACATACTGGAAAATATTAAGATACAACAAACACCATAATACTGGGTGATTTCAACTATCCTGCCATTAATTGGGAAAACTACTCTGGTACCAACTCCTTTTCTCAATGGTTCTTGGAATTCATAAATTCCAATGCCCTGGATCAACTAATCCATTGTCCCACCAGGGGCTCCAATATCCTAGACCAGGTCATTACCAACATGGGAGATAGATGCTCCACACCAGTGGTCACCCCCTCATTGGTCAGGTCTGACCATAAGCAAATCACCCTTGACATCCACATCCCACCCCCACCCCCCAGTAAGGAAACCTCCTTAAAAAACAGTTCGACTGCAGAATCCTACACTAAGGCACTGTTACGAGCACATCCACTCGTGCATGAATCATGCCATCCCAAATAGAACCAAGATGCTCTTCTCCAAAAAAAAGGAAGCCAATCTGGTTGTCCCCTGCTGTAAACAAACTATACAACAAAAAGAAGAAACTGTTGCAGAAAAGAGGAAAATCTCAGGATGCAAAAAACTCCCTCACCAGCCTCAGTAAGAAGCTGTGATCCCTCATAAAATCCTCAAAAGCTAGTTACGAAAATAAAATTGCCAAAGATTCCAAAGACAACCACAAGGCATTTTATAGTTATGTCAGGAATCTAAATGGCATTGCTCAGATCTGCTCTGAGCTACAACAAAATGGCATTAAATATACTGATCCCAAGAATATTGCCAATATCCTGGCAGATCGATTTAGTGCCAACTTCACCCCCCCCCTCACCCCCTAAAGGGCCCATCTCAATACCAAAAGATTGCCAGATTCCGATAATCACAGCCACACAGGTAGAAACAGCACTCTCCAAAGCTAAGAATACAGCATCCATGGGACTAGATGACATCCCAGGCTGTGTACTACATGAACTACAAAATGAACTGGCACCCCACCTAAGTGTCAAGTTTAATCATAGCCTCACCTCAGGCTTCGTGCCCACTGAGTGGCGCACAGCTACAGTTATCCTGCTGCACAAGGGAGGATCCACCTTGGATCCCGGGAACTACCGTCCCATCAGTCTGACAAGCCTGATCTGCAAGGGCATGGAATGCATTATCATGGAACTTATAAACAAAGACATTGGCAACCTTCAAACACTGGACCCCACCCAGTTTGGGTTTGTGAGGGGCCAATCGTGTCTCCTGAATCTAATTGACTTCTTCAAATCAGTCTCCAGAGCTGTGGATAAGGTTAAGGCGGTCCACACAGCCTATCTGGACCCCGCCAAGGCCTTCAACACCATCGCCCACTCTGGAATCATAGATAAACTTACTAAGGTGGGCATAAATCCCTACGTCACTCGATGGGTTGCCAACTGGCTTACTGACAGAACCCAGACTGTAAAAGTAGCCGTCTCCAAATCCAGATCCAGACAAGTGACAAGTGGAGTACCTCAGGGTTCAGTCCTGGGACCACTCTTGTTTGGCATCTACTTCTCTCAAGTACAGGTCAACACTAAGGGACTCTGGGTAATAAAGTTTGCAGATGACTGCAAACTGGGAGCCATTATTGAATCCCCAAATGATGTGGATATTCTACAAAAGGGCCTTACAGAAACAGATGCCTGGTGCCAGAGCCATGGGCTCAAGCTTAATGCCAAGAAATGTATAGTTATCCCCTTTGGAAAAAAACATGTACCCATGAACTACCACATAGGTGGCAGGACATTAAACATCGAAAGTGTGATGATAGACTTAGGGACACAAGTGGACAGTGGTCTCACTTTCAATAACCACATCGCCACAACAGTCAGGAAATCCTTCTATGTGGCACATCTCATCACTAAGGGCTTTTCATCCAGAAAAAAGGAGGTCATTGTCCCACTGTACTCATCCCTCATTAGACCCATTATAGAGTATAATGCCCCATTTGGTGTGTACCTCACAAGACATCTGCAACAGCTGGAAAGGCCACAGAAATACCTCACTAAAAGAATCACAGGCCTAAAGCAGATGCCATATGCTGACAGTCTAAAAAAACTCCAGCTATACTCTTTGACATATCGTCTGCTCAGAGGCGATCTCTGCTTAACATACAAGGCCATGTCAAACCCTGAGCTGTTGGACATGCTCCACTTAAAGAAATCCCAATCCCTCAGAGCCACACGCTTCAGGGATCTAAACCTTATCATCACAATGAACAAAACATGCTGGAGGGATAGGCTCCTGACCCAGAGACTCCCCATACTCTGGAATAGACTGCCCATACATGTCAAGCAGAGCGCCTCATTGGCCCTCTTCAAAAGGAACCTTGATGATTGGATGGGAGATAGAAAATTCGCCCCGGGGATCATGTCAGTCACCCTGCTAGACAGGGGCCCAGAGAAGTAAATATTGTGGGAAGAAATTTCCAAGGAATTGTTATGGCTAGGCTTGCATAGGCCTTAGGGCCGATAGCCTAGTACCAACCTATGATATGAGCACCCTGAGACAGTGCAGCAACTGCCTCATGTACACAGACAACCATCTACTACCATTACCTAGGAACACAATTTGCGAGAGATGCAATTACATTAGGAACCTAGAGTCTATGCTCTCTTCCTCACAAGCCAGTATATCTTGTACTGAGAAGGTTGTCAACACAATCACTACATCTCAAACACCACCCACACCTATACCACATATGCAGAGGTCCGCAACAAAAATGCACCCAAATAAAGGAGACATCCGAGGCAAAAACACATACAATCTCCACAGCCCTCCACACCACATACTATACATAGTTCACACACCTGTGTCCCACAGCCACTAAGGTTTAACCATAAACCCAACATATTAGCCATAGGAGACTCCATTATGAGACACACAGATGTGCCTCTTACCAGGATGGATAAAGGGAAAGTCACGGTGAGTTGTCTGTCAAGGGCCAGGATCCACCATATCACATATGCACTCAAGTCTCTCAAAAACAGGTACTGTTAAGACTCCGTCATAGTCCATGTTGGAGTGAATGGCTTGAGATGTACCTCCCTGGACTATAAAGAGAGACATGATTGACCTCACTGAATATGCATTCCAGGCGGGTATGTCCCTAGCCTTAAGCAGCATTATGCTGACACCCAGAATGATGCCTCGATACAAACAGAAAATGATTGACTTTAACAATTGGCTTAGTTTCTGGTGTCATTCCAGGGGGATCCAGTGCCTGACAGCCTGGAAAGATATGATCGACAGACCACGATGCTTTGCCAGAGATGGGCTGCATCTGTTTCACTTAGGCTTCCTGCTTCTGGTAAAAGCTGTTGCCTCTCCCATAATGCTTTTTTTAGGAAAAGTGATGAGGTTAAAACTACCAACATAAGACCTTCACCAAAACACAAATAAAATGTCATTCTGCTAAATGCTGGGAGTAGAAACATGAAACTGCACTCATTGCAAGCATTCTTAACCCTGGAAAATGCTGACATCTGCACAGTCACAGAAGCCTGGTTCAAAGCTGCAGAGAGCATCCCAGCCTTACCTGGTTACTCATCCTATCATACATTCAGACCTCAAACTGTGGGCAGTAAAGCCAAAGGAGGTGGAGTTTAAATGTATATTAAAAACATACACACCTCCCGGCTGGTAAAACAGTATGAAGCACAGGAGACATTCCAGGTGCAGTTAACTATTGACAAGACCCCTATACAAATTATAGCTAGCTACCGGACCCCAAATATGACTCGATGCCCAATCTGCCTATCTGGACCTCTCTGAATCTATCAAGATTCAACCCTTTACCCTGATCCTGGGTGACTTTAACTACCCAAACATAGACTTGAAGAACTACTCATGCTAGATCACAAATGTCCAGAGATTCCTCAATTTTGTCAGTGCAAATGCTTTGGAACAGCTAGTGGATACCCCACAAGAGGTGATAATATCTTGGATATGGTATTAGCCGTCATGAGTAACCACTGAAACATCCCTATAATATCATCCTCCCTGATAAGATCTGACCATAAAGTGGACACTTTTGAAGTCACCATCTCCTGAACCCCTTCCCCCCAGCAGGGGTGAAACAAAACTTCTCCAAAGCTGATTATTAGCCTTCTGAGGGATGGTATAAAAAGCTTCACAGCCCCCTTCCCTTCTCTAGGAACTGGCACCAGTATCCAAAACTATACCAAAGCACTATACAAGCATTTATGTAGATGCATTGAAGAGTAAACCTGTCTGGTGGACATCTGCAATAAATAAACTCTATAACAAAAGGAAAAAAATGCTGTCCAGGACCAAGAAGGAGCAGGTGCCCAATTGGAAGCAATCTCTCCTTAGCCTGAACAAGCAAATAAGAGCACTAGTGAAATCTTCCAAAGCAAACTTTCAAGTCCAAATTGGCCACATCTACTAGACACAATCATAAGGCCTTCTTCACATATGTCCGTAATCTCAAAGGAAGTACCCAGGTCTGTTCAGAACTGGTGGTCAAGAGCACCCCATATACAAATGCCGTAGATATAGCAAACTTGCTGGCTGACAATTTCAACAAAAACTTCACCCCTCTGTCCCCCATCAGTAAATCAGGACATTCCCA
>NC_056739.1:301228239-301240739 GCF_019279795.1 Protopterus annectens
AACTAAATTTGCATTTATTCAACATTTCTGTCAAGCACCACTTTATGTTATTGCTCAGTCCCGGTCGAATGTGTGCATTAAATGCAATTTGTTCCGGTCTCCTTCGATAAACGCACCACACCAAATGACATTAGATGACCTTTATTAAACTTATATAAATGTAAACTTTATTGAATGACATTTTAATTTACCACAACATGAATATCCATTTGCAAGGGCAATGCAACCCCACTCACCATAGCCAAATATGCAGCGTCTTCACCTCCGCTTACTTACTGTTAGTTATCCGGCAGCATCCCATCTCTCACTTTCATTCCCCAAGTCATTGAATTAAAATCCCAACACCAGAGGAGGAACAGATGAGGGACAAGCCTGCCCCTCTTCTCCACCAACCAGCCTGACAACAGGCTATTCCCCCTCATCACTCCAAAATATTCAGCAATCCCTCCAAAACTAATATAATTGTATATTTAAGAGATCCAAACCAAAATCATTCAGGTGTACTCCATCCTCTCAGTACCAGACTTGGTCCCTGTCATCAACATCCTGATTTCCTGTCATGTAAAAACCACAATGGCCATCATCTGTCAGTCTTCACACTATCAGCCCTACCCCATCACTTCAACTTATGAACCACAGTCCAAGATTTAGTAAAGTCACAAAACTCTGCTACCTGTGCAACTATACTAACTGCAGCTAAGTCCATCTTGACTGACTGAACTGCTTTACCTTGTTCCCAAGCTTAAACCAAACATTTCAACAACACTCCTTCCTCATCAGGCAGCTGCAACACAAATTACCAAAATCTTGCAATACCCTACCAGGATGCCCACACCATGCATCTTATCATTCTAAGACAAACTGACGCACCTCGTCTGGCAACACCTGTGTTCAAACCACTGCCACATTGACAGAAAATTAACCCTCTTCCCTTGCAACTTCCTGTGCTTAGACCTTCAATGCCAGCCAAACTGGAACTAACTCCAAACAGTCAACATCCCTTCTCCAATCATCCTTCCATCCTGCCTACCAATGAACCACAAACCACCCCTCCCAAAATAAGCCCCCCCCGTCCCAATACATTCTGTCACAACTGTAAACAATGGCAAATCCCTTTGAATAATCCAATGTGCTTGAAAAAAGCCATACCATTAAACTACTCCAAAAAGACAACCACAATGCTAAATCAGCCCGTACAAACTTATTAACCCTCACCCAATGATGATTGCTTTTCCCCCCAGTCAGCAGAAGGCCACTAACCCGCGAAAGGAATGATCCATGTGAACTGCCCCTTAATCTGCACCTTGTCCTTGGATTACCCCACCAAAACTGTTCTTTCAAATGGTGTTGCCTTCATTTCTGGTAAACAAAACAAGCCATGGCCTACATCTACTAGCAATCCCAGAAGAAAATGTCTTGCTTGAACCTTCTAACTGCTGCCTAGCGAACAGCACACCCAGTTCGTCGCACATCTTCAAAACACACACATACCTTCCAATGCTCTGTCAAACCCTTCACCTACTGTTAAGAAGCCATCCAGATAACATATCACCTTCTAACCCTCCCCCTCACTGCTGCCAAATCCATTGGAAAATAATGCTAAACCTCTCAGAGTAGCCAAGCAGCCCATCAACATAGTGCTATCAAAGTAAAACGGATACCCTACCACCCTGCCCAACAACAGTCACTCTTCCTCTCAAACTGATAAACAAAAAATGGATTCATTATCTTCCTTCACCTACCATGGGTCTGTAAGCTCCCATATGACCTACACACCTGCATCATCCATCTAGGAATAACTGGTTTTTGCATCAGCTCCCAAAATAAAATCATACACAGAATTCCCCTTGGGATAAGACCAATGGTGAATCAAATGAAATTCCCTGGCAACTTCTTAGGAGCAACCCTAAAGGAGAAGCCTTAAAGCTGTTAAAGAGAGGAATATCAACCGGACCCTTTTCCACCAAACCTTCCAAAATCTCTTTCTTCCTCTATAAGGAATGCAGACCCCTACAAATGGATCCCTCTCCTCCCACCCCTGATTTAATAGAAAATCTCTCGGAAAACTCATCTGTTAATTCAACTGCAGCTGCTGAGTCAGGAAATTGCATGAGCAGCTGACCCAATACCTGTATGTTAATGGGAAAATGCGTCCCTTGGTCTTCACTTTGACCAGAAAAGACACCTCCCCTCCTCTGCCCCCAAATATTCCCCTTACCCCATCTACCCTGAAATCTAGGAAATGATAATGGGTAACCCACATGATTCAGGCTGCTGTGAACTCAAATTAACCAATGTGCCTTCCCACCTGTCACCTGCACAGCTGAATGCATACCTGCACATGTTGAACAGGTGTATGAAAACCTACACACCACCTATGAGTAGCATCATGCATTAAAGACCCAGCATACCCCCTTTTTTGACCCCCTTCACTTAATCCCCTGCTAATGGCTCAAAAGCTATCGACCATAGAGGATAATCAAATTTCAGAATGTCTCTCATCTCAACATGGCAAATGATCCACTGCATTCCACTTCCAAAACCTCTGCTCATACCACAACCAAGCATTCCCTGCCCACAGACACTGTGCCTCCCAGATCGTGAGAAAATAAGCCAAGAATGTTAAGGCCAAAAGTGATATCCTTCTCCAACCAAACTGTCATGTAATAAAAGCCTAACACCCAGTTGTTCCATATCCTTGGCCATATTCTACCTATTCTTCTTTACCCCGATGCCTCTAAAGCTGACAAGTCTTTACTGTTTGCACTTTCCTATTCCATCAAACGTTGAACCCCATCCACAAAAAATTACTTCAAAATATGGACAAACTCCCCCCTCCCAAATCTTTCCTTTAACTAAAAGCAGTATGTGAGGTGGTCACCCCCCCCTTGCCCCAGAACCTGTTTAGCTAGCCAATCCCTTGGCCAGATCCTGAAGGTCAACTTAAATTCATATTGTTGTGACTCCACCCTACCTGTGAATGACCCCAAACTCCCCACAATTAAACCTAAACCCTCCTCATGGCCAAAAGCCTCCTTGTGAAACTGTCCCCTTCATTAAAATGGGGGTCCCCCCAAACCTCTGTCATTCTTCAGGCACACCACCTGCTTTACCATGCCCCTGACGTACCTCTAACTCTGACGACCTAAATAAGCACCTAACAGTGTAACATCACCTGCGACCTCATTGCACTCCATTGTGTCAGTCAGAACATCCACTGCAGCAGCATCCATCATCTGTGAAGTCCACTTCCCTCGAGCAACCAGCTGATGTAAACTCTGAGCTTCCACTATCTGCAAAATAAAAGACAGCTGTAAATCCTCTAAAAGACTCTTGAAAGACTATTGACATCAGTAAAAAAAAAAAAAAAAAGTTATATAAGTGATCATTGAAATTGCCACACCTTGTGATTACATATCATTATGTATTGAGAGAAAGAAGTTAGGGCTATGAGAAAGAAAGATGACCAGACAGTTTCAACAGTAGAAGGAGCAACCCCGAGGAGTCATCCCAAGCAATACACGCCACCATGTCAGAGAAAAGACCTTCTGCAGAAATCAAACGCCATTTAGAGGTACTCACATGGCTACCCCCCCCCCCAACAATACTTCCCACCATAGCTCTCAACCTGCCAACACAAAATCTGGACAAAGCCAAACATACTGGAGAACCAAAGCCCCAACCGTAGGGACAAACCTCAAAATATTGCTCCCATAAACTTAGACACTAGAACAAAAGGCCTTGCATCACCAGGCATCCTCTCAAAGACACGAAGTCCAAAACTCCATTGACCATCATCACTTCACTTGCCACCGACGTGCTGCACACACCCAAAATCGCAAACCCCATGAAGAACCAACTTTCGTGAGAAATGACCAAAAATGTAAGGCAAAACCTGGTTATCACAGCCCATCAAGTTGCAGTCTCTGGCAGTCAATGAAGTCCAAAAGCATGCCCCATCCCCCATGTGTAGAATCATCCCCACTGTTCCCCGGAAATTCCAGTGGTCCACTGATTCCACAAGCAGCAGTAGTAAGTAAAAGTTATCCTGAGAATACATAAATGACTGCAAGTGTCCACCACTACAGACAAACCATCAGTGCGGTATGCCCCATATACGCCAACAATGCACAGATTCCCATCTCTGCCTTCCACAGTTTCAGCACATAGAACCATGATAAACAAACACCACAGACCATCTGAATGTCACCCAAATACACACATTTGCTATGACGTTCCTGCACTGATACTCAGTCAACCCACACATCTTACTCTGCCATACACACGAGAACTGCAATGCACAGAACGATCCGCAAAACAAGCTTATCCCAAAATAAAAGTACCCTGCTGAATGCCCCATGCAGCTACAGAAATGAGCTACACATCTGCACTAAAACACAATCAATGAAACATTGAGAAATGGATGTTTCATAAGCTAAATTTCTCGGAATGTCTCACAAATACAGTCGACCTTCCTTTTCATTGAAGGAAAGCAAAATGTTAACAGAATTGTGGACACAATACAAAAATCAAGTCTATGTACAACTCAGGTGAGTTAGATTAGCGAAGATGAAGGAAATAGCAGAGGAATGGTATATGCAAATAAATGCATCTGTACACATTCAAAACAACACAGCATAAGCCATACACAGTTCCATGTTAAACAGCATCAAAATTTCACTCTACGAAAAACCAGTCCAGGAACAGTTCTGCTCTCCTTTTCACAGATGTTAAACAGCTATACTGCTCCAAAGAAAAACACTTTCACGTACTCTCTTTCACAAAAATGTTGAACAAATATGAACTCCTCTCACAGGACGCAGCCACTATGTAATTAAGCCTATGTCAGACACCTCCCCAAAATGAGCATTGGCTGACATATAAATCCACACCTGGCTCCAAGGTGGAAAGTATGGTATCTCCCCACCCCACCACCTTACCTACTGTCTCTTGCTAATTTTGACATTCCCTTCTAAATTGGCAGATGCACTCACCCACCTGTCCATCTGTTCATTTTCTTTACTAGTTATGTTGACCATCCCAAAATTCCCTCCTATATTTCTCTCTCTAATTATTCCATATTATTTTACTAGCTTAGCTAGCTATTTATTTATTTTTAATATAGCCCAACCTATACCAGATACTAAAATCCCAACCCCTTAGTCAGAATGGCTGAGCAGAAAGCCCGATGTTTGCTCTGTCCCTCCACAAGGGGTTTAAACTATATCTGTGCATACGCAGCGAGCAGCTGTTATGGGCGCATCAAGCCCACGAATGCCTCTCAAACAGCATTCCCTGCAACTACAGTCTTTTGCAGCCAAGAGTACTGAACCAAAGGAGCAATCTGAACTTTTTACCTCAAACTAAACTACCAATGCAAACTTAAAAGCATATGGGGAGGGAGAATGGAGCAGTTCTGTTCTCCACCTCAATGGACTCTGAAAGCGATGATGCAATGGCATCCTATGAGATGGTGGACCAAATTGTTTTCTCTCATAAAAGAAATTAAGAAATAATGGTCTGTCACAGGATCCTGGCATATCTTCTTCGGCACCTGAGCTATTCTGGCTGGCGGTCGTAATGCGTCTCTGCCCTTACTTAGTATATTTAATGATGCACTTGTATCCTTTCATACCACAAACAACTGATTCATCCATGTTCACTCTTCCTCTTATGTTTTATAATCTGAAGTAACACTAAGGTTCCAAATATACTGTTCTGCCCCAACTGTTTTCAGCTCACTGCGCATGTGTAGTGAGCGACTATTATTTGCGGGTATGCTACAGCCCGTGAATGAGACTCAGGACCTATGTTTCAACAAACCAAGGTCTCTTCAGCAAAACACCCCACTAGTAAGAGAAGAAGACCAACTTGACCAGCAAAAGACCAAGAAACAATCGACTCAAACAACCATAACAAAAAGACCTGTGAGCCACCATGAGCATACCACACAACAGCTCCTTTAACCAAAGTGATGACATATCACACTGAGGCTAACCCAACAAGTGAAACGTGCCTGCCAACACCACCACCGACTATGACAGAGCCAATGTCCAACATAACTGCCCAAAATGCCATAATGGAAACAAAAATCCCCAAACATCCAAAACAAAGTGAATGATAACCATCTCATGGCTCTACCCACATTCTCCCAAATTCCTTAGAAACCCTGCTAACCACACCCTTATGCTGAAGCAAAATTCCCATAAAAAACTTATCAAACAATAAGGCAGGTGAATAGAACAAACAAATAAATAATTTATAAGACCTATAACACCTGTGCCCACATCTCTCTGCCAGCTATTATTAATTCAAGGCCTACCAGTTGGCTCCAGTACCCACTGGTCGTCTTGGACATAGTACTTGCAAGCAGCAAGTTCACACCAAAATTTGATCCCTTACCCAGTTACTCTCACATATAATCAGTTAAGACCCTCCTTTCACTTACCTCTTTTCCCCCGCAGCCCACCTACATTTTCAATTTAAGCCTTCCATCCTCCCCACACTAACTTTCTTCCACTACCATCTTAGCTCCCATTACTATCCCAACCTGACCCTCACCTGAAGATGCCCCTGGACAAACTGGTTTGTTCCTAAACCTCATTTGCCAATTTAACATCTTGCATTCTAACTCCCCTTTTCTGTCACCATTAAAATCACTTGGAACAAAATCTCTTGAAATTGTTACAATAAACAGAATGTTTTATATGGCATTGTCCATATTTTTAGTTTTTACAGTGTAATAGTGCTCATACATGCATTTTTTTTTAGCTCCCTGTTGGTTTTATCTATGTAAAATGAATTACAGGTGGAGTATGTTGCTAATTATACAGTGACTTTCCATTTACATTAAAAAATGAGCACATTGATTGGTCAGCCCAACCAAGCATGCCCATTGTAAATCGAGCATATACCAATGGAAAAAAGTCACTGTGACTTTCTTCTATTAATATATGCTATGGAAGCTCTGTTTTTTTTTTTAAATAAACTTTCAAAAAACAGAGATTTCAAAAGAATGAGACAGATTGGACAGAGAAAAATAGAGATAAGTGGGTATGTTATGCAAAACTAGAGAAATGTACCAGGTGATCCTTTTTATGTTGAAAGTCTCCTGATTCAATTTAAAACAAAAAGCAACGGGCATCTTCCTTTCTGGATTGCTTCCTTCCAAAGCACTGATGTACTGCATAAGCATGAGAACAAAAGTCCCATACGCATGCACAGTACATCAGGAAAGCCCCAGGATACTGGGGAAAAATGCAGAAGAGCAACAAAATGCCATTATACAAGGACGTTATTAAAGAAAAGTAACTAGCTTTTCTCTTAAATAATGTTGTTGTATAATAACAATTACCCACAGCTGGGTGTGGGTAATGCTGTATTTACCCATGGTTGACATTGTTCACTCGGGGTTCACCCTTATATTACTTACACCCAGCCATTGGCTATTGCTATAATAAACCACATATTTAGATTTACAGGTAAAAAATCCTGGAACACTGTACACTCTATCTGTTCTGCTGTTAATAAAATATGGACTGTCTGACATATACCTACATACAGAGCAGTTATAATATTTGAAAGTTCTCTTTTTTACTTCCAACAATCACTATGTTTTCTCTTTCTAGTAAGTTCTTGATGTTACTACCCTTTTTGTTGATAAATGCAGGTTTATCTCTTACTACTGTTAGAATTTCCTGACTAACACTTAGTATTCTCCAGTTGGTCTGAATAACTGATTTTATGACCTCAATATCTAAAGAATAAACCAATGGCATGTATACCGACCAGTCCTTACTATCGCACTTTTCTTTTTCCTCTTCATTGCCAACAACTTCACTGATATTATTAGGTAAATGTTCTGGATATTCCCTGTATAAAAATCTCTCATGTAAAGCTTCTGAGAAACTGCCTAGTATATCCAAATCTCTGGTTAAATGGTTTAAACTAAAAAACTGCCCTTTGACAACATATTTTAAATATGTTGGACGCAGTCAGGTCACTCCACAACAAGTACAAGTATGACTCTGTCATTGTTCATGTTGGAGTGAATGAGCTGAGCAGTACCTCCCTGGACTACACAAAAAGAGACATGGAGGAGCTTTCTGACCATGTGGCCCAGGCAGGTATGACACTAGCCCTGGGTAGCATCCTGCCATCGCCCAAAATGATACCACAGTACAAGGACAAAATCAATGACTTAACAGTTGGCTAAGCTTCTGGTGTCATTCCAAGGGGATCCAGTATCTGTCTGCCTGGGGCAACATGATCGACAGGCCACGATGATTTGCAAGAGATGGCCTGCACCTGTTGCTGCTGGGATTCCGGACACTGGCTAAAGCTCTTGCCTCCCCTATAGTGCCTTTTTTAGGCAAGGCTCAAATGTCAAATGCACCACCATAGCAGATATAAACAAGTGAAAGGGTAATGCTACTCAATGCTAGAAGTCTAAACCTCAAAATGCACTCACTCGAGGCTCTCCTTAAGATGGAGAACATCAGCATCTGTGCAGAGACAGAGACCTGGTTTAAGACTCCGGAGAGAACCTCTGCATTACCAGGCTACAATTCTTACCATACCTTTTGGCCACCTAACCTGGACCAAAATACTAAAGGAGGAGGCATGTCCATATTCATAAAGGATATCCACACCTCCAGGCTAGTTGCTCAACATAAGGCATCAGAAATTATCCAAGTACAATTAACACTGGCCAAGACTGCAATTCAGGTTGTAGCGTGCTACAGGTCCCCAGCAATGCCCCAGGATTCCCACTCCATATTTCTCAATATACTGGATAATATTAAAGCACAGCCCAATACCCTAATTTTGGGAGATTTCAACTACCCCTCCATCAACTGGGAAAACTACTCATGTACTAATTCATTTGCCCAATGTTTTCTGGAATTCATCAATTCCAACACCCTGTATCAGCTTGTCCTTACCCCCACCAGGGGTAGCAACATCCTGGACCTGGTCATTACCAATATGGGTAATAGATGCTCCATGCCAGAGGTCAACTCCTCGTTGATCAGGTCTGACCACAAGCTAGTCACCCTGGACATCCATATCCCACTCCCACTCCCCCTCCCCATTAAGGAAACCACCGTAAAAAAACTTCTCCAAAGCAAACTTCATGCTTC
This sequence comes from Protopterus annectens, assembly GCF_019279795.1. Classification (NCBI taxonomy): domain Eukaryota; kingdom Metazoa; phylum Chordata; order Ceratodontiformes; family Protopteridae; genus Protopterus; species Protopterus annectens. Next base: position 301,237,380 of record NC_056739.1, read on the forward strand.
TTAAGTCAGAAGTGGCAAACTTCATTACACCCACACAGATGGAAAATACTGGCACGACTGCTGAATCATATACAAATGCAATGTATAAGCGCACTCACAAGTGCATGGACCGTGCCATCCCCAACAGAACCAGGATGCTATCCTCCAAAAAAAGGAAGCCAATCTGTTGGTCCTCTGCCATAAACAAACTCTACAACAGAAGGAAGAAACTGTTGCAAAAAAGAGTAAAATCCCATGATTGCAGGAACTCCCTGGTCAACATCAGCAAAAAGCTGAGATCCCTCATAAAATCCTCATGGATTCTAAAGACGACCACAAAGCTTTCTACAGCTATGTCAAGAATCTCAATGGCAATACTCAGATCTGCTCTGAACTACAGTATAATGGCACCACATTTACTGAACCAACTGATATTGCCAACATCCTGGCAGGTGGGTTCAGTGCTAACTTCACCCCCAAAGGGCCCTTCCCCATACCGGATTACTGCAAACCCCCTGTAATCATGGCTGCACAGGTAAGGACCGCACTCTCCAAAGACAAGAACACAGCATCCACGGGACCGAACAACATCCCAGGTTGCGTTCTGCATGATCTACGGAGCGAACTAGCACCCCACCTAAGCACCATGTTCAATCATAGCCTCACTTCAGGCTTTGTGCCTATGGAATGGTGCACAGTGACAGCTATCCCACTCCACAAAGGGGGTGCCACCACTGACCCCGAGAACTACCGCCCAATTACCCTGACGAGCCTGGTCTGCAAGGCCATGGAACGCATCATCCTGGAGCTTATAAACAATGACATAGGTAACCTCCAAACTCTGGACTCTACTCAGTTCAGGTTTGCAAAAGGTAGATCATGCCTCCTAAACCTCACTGACTTCTTCAAAGCAGTCACCAGAGCTGTAGACTAGGGTAAGATGCATTTGTTGATATATACCTTTCCAAACAAACTATAAAAAATGCTGTTCTTTCTTGGCTAATATGCAACTTGTCTCTGACATACAGCTAGCGTCTCTGCAAAGATTCTTCCTACATTCCTGCCAGCACCAAGCTTGTCTACATTTTCTTTTGTGTTATCAGTCATTATAGCCCTTAATTTTGTTTCCTTCTTCACCATGTCTGCTGATGGAAGAGGTAACAGTTCTGGGAATACTACCATCATCCCCACCCTATCCTTGCACCTTTCTGCCACCCCCATAACACTTCTTGCTGCTACTTAGAACATCTCTCCTGCCAGGTATTGGTGCCTAATTACACTACTGCTTGTACCTATCACTATTCCTTGGTGACTAGCTTCACTGGATGGTTTGGTGTTAGCTTGGTTACCTCTTACTCTCAGGTAATGTCCATCCTAATTGGCTGACTTCCAGATTTTGCCCTCTTCCCTGCCCTGCTCATTTTTATTTTGTCTCATGTGTTGGCAAAAGAACCAGAGAACTCATCTGTAAGACCAAAAAAAAAATATTCTTGCTGTTTAACCGTAAATAGCAGCTTGCTACAGTTTTACCACATACAGAGCACTTCAAGCATAACCACAAATATAATATTAGTTTTCACTTATGAAGTCACAATGTTCTCCATGATTCAGGAATGAAGTTTGGTACTTCACTCCTACACTATCAGCACTTGCAGAAAAGAGGAAAATCCCAGGATGCAAAAAACTCCCTTACCAGCCTCAGTAAGAAGCTGAGATCTCTCATAAAATCCTCCAAAGCTAGTTACGAACATAAAACTGTCAAAGTTTCCAAAGACAACCACAAGACATTCTATAGTTAGGTCAAGAATGTAAATGCCAATGCTCAGATCTGCTCTGAGCTACAAAAGAATGGAATTAAATATACTGATCCCAAGGATATTACCAATATTCTGGCAGATGGATTTCGTGCCAACTTCACCTGCTCTCACTCCCTAAAGGGCCCATCTCAATACCAAAAGATTGCCAAATTCTGGTAATCATGGCCACACAGGTAGAAACCGCACTCTCCAAAGCTAAGAATGCAGCATTCATGAGACCAGATGATATCCCGGGCTGTGTACTACATGAACTGCAAAATGAACTGGCACCTCACCTAAGTGTCATGTTTAATCATAGCCTCACTTCAGGCTTCGTGCCCACTGAGTGGTGCACAGCTACAGTTATCCCACTCAACAAGGGGGGATCCACCTTGGATCCCGGGAACTACTGTCCCATCAGTCTGACAAGCCTGATCTGCAAGGTCATGGAATGCATTATCATGCAACTTATAAACAAAGATATTGGCAACCTTTAAACACTGGACCCCACCCAGCTTGGGCACGTGAAGGGCCGATCTTGTCTCCTGAACCTGATTGAATCAGTCTCCAGAGGTATGGACAAGGGTAAGGTGGTCCACACAGCCTATCTGGACATTGCCAAAGACTTCAACACCCTTTCCCACTCTGGAATCATTGATAAACTTACTAAGCTGGGCATTAATCCCTATGTCACTTGATGGGTTGCCAACTAGCTTACTGAAGAACCCAAACTGTAAAAGTAGCCAACTCCAAATCCAGCTCCAGACAAGTGACAAGTGGAGTACCTCAGGGTTCAGTCCTGGGACTGCTCTTGTTTGGCATCTACTTATCTGAAGTACAGGTCAACACTAAATGACTCTGGCTAGCAAAGTTTGCAGATGACTGCAAACTGGGAGCCATTACTGAAAACCCAAATGATGTGGATATTCTTCAAAAGGGCCTTACATAAACAGATGCTTGGTGCCAGAGCCATGGTCTCAAGCTTAATGCCAAGAAATGTATAGTTATCCCCCTTGGGAAAAAACATGTACCCATGAATTACCACATAGGTGGCAGTACACTAAACACTGAAAGTGTGATGAGAGACTTAGGGACACAGGTGGTCAGTGGTCTCACCTTCGATAACCACATCACCGCAACAGTCAGGAAATCCTTCTATGTGGCACACCTCATCACTAAGGGCTTTTCATTCAGAAAAAAGGAAGTCATTGTCCCACTGTACTCATCCCTCATTAGACCCATTATAATAGAGTACAACACCCCATTTGGTATGTACCTCACAAGACATCTGCAACAGCTGGAAAGGCTGCAGAAATACCTCACTAAAAGAATTACAGGCCTAAAGTAGATGCCCTATGCTGACGGTCTAAAAAACTCCAGCTATACTCTGTGGCATATTGTCTACTCAGAGGCGATCTCTGCTTAACATACAAGGCCATGTCAAACCCTGAGCTGTTGGACATGCTCCACTTAAAGAAATCCCAATCCCTCAGTGCCACACGCTCCAGAGATCTAAACATTGTCATCACAAGGAACAAAACATGCTGGAGAGAGAGGTTCCTTATACAGAGACTCCCCATACTCT
>NC_056739.1:301245739-301275739 GCF_019279795.1 Protopterus annectens
CAGTAGTGTGGTTTCAATTGCAGTTTAACATTACTAAATGTAAAATTGAGGGCTCATATCTGTCACTGGTAGTGAACAGTGTGACAGCGCTTTTGCACTGATGTAAAATGAGGGCTCATACCTGTCACTTACTGGTAGTGATCAGTGTTGACAGTGCTTTTGCACTGGGTTAAGGGAATTTAATATTCTTATTGTTAGTGTATTTATTTTTGCAGGGGTGTGGTGGGCACAGACCTCCTGTGAGAGTACATTTGGGCTTGCCTCCTCTACCCTGGAAGAAATACTTGTGTCCCTTCTGTGAAGACCGTACCCTGGCCCAGCAATCAAGGAGCCTCAATCCTCACCACTAACACCAGGGAGGTCATCTCCTAGAAGAGAGGAAAGGATAACTAATACACACACAGTAAAGTACAATTTCTCTTTAAGTGCACACAGAGATCGCAGTCAGTTTGGGGCTGGTTGCTCCCTTGCTCACCAGGTCCCCAATAAGACTCCCCCACTAGCACAGCTATAGGGTCCAAGTCTCAGCCTAGCTGGGCAAGCTAAAACCTCCAGTACCCTCTCTGTACAACCAGTGCTTCGTGTCCCTGCTCAAGTAGCTGACACAACACACACACTTTGAGATAAGTATTTCTAAAACTTCACAGACATTCCTGGGAAAGGCTGACACAGATTCTCCAGCTGTGCCCCTTTACCCAGACTATACGGTAGTAATCCCTGCCACCACAAAGCTAATAATATCAGCTACAAAAAGGCCCTTAAAAGGGTGTCCAATTATTGCTGTGCAGTATTATCCAGTGGTAATGTGACTATTCAGTCTAGGCATATTGGAAGGGCTTAGACAGTAAACTCTATAAATATATATTGTTCTCTAAAGCATAATTTATCTCTACATAAACCAGCCACAGGTAGAAGGTTTTAAAAACATTTAATAACAAATAATTAAAACACAAGACAAAACTACAACACCACAGAGATATTTAAAAGTTCAGAGATCACACAGAAACTTAAAATAATACAGTAGGACAGGTCCGATTTCAAAGAAAACTACCTTATTAATCTTTACTAGCTTTAACTATTCCTACAGAAATCACAGTGCTAAAACTTACATGGGAGCATAAGGCAGAGTGCTGACAAGTTGGATATCAAGATCAAAATGCACTCAGTCTCTTACTGAACAATAGTTTTTAAACACTAACCATCAGCTCTGCTGAGGCCCTCCCAAATTACATCAGTTTGACACTTAGTTATTCCCAGTATTCCTATTGCATCATCTTGAGACCTGGTCTGAGAAACTTACAACAATACAAGGCATTTCACACATACACTCTAGCAGAAACCAGAGCAATAAAGCACATTCCACATCTAAATTCTGGTCATAAACTTTAGCCTTAAAACATTGGGCATGAAACCTTCATCCAGACTCACTTGAGCCGAATTCTAACAAGAAAGGGTCACAACATGCTTCACTGGGCCAGTAGAGTGCAACATTGTGACATATTTTGCAGTTCCACATTTCACAGTATTTTTGTACACTCAAGAAAGCATGCCTGTATTTTTCATTTATTTACAAATGCCAGAAGTATATATCAAATTTTGTTTGACTCTGCTGGCAGCCTTCGCCTATCTCTCCCCAGTCGTCACACCTTCTTTTGTTTTTTTAACATTAAACATTTATTTATTTGTAACATTTTATTTATTTGTAACAGTAAAAAAGTTCCAACTTCAACCAGATACCTCAGAAAAGAAATGAAATCCATCAAAACAACAAAAACACTGAGATATTGTATCTTATGTACTTTGGACTTTTGTATTTTACTAGCATTGTTTTAATACAGAGCTTTTACCTTGAATATACCTTTAAAAATGCTCTAAGCTGCATGTGTTAATTAGTATAAATAGAGGAGCTAGTACCTTGATTTATTACACCTGAAGAAGCCCACACGGTGAAAGCGCTTGTGTCTTGTTTTTATGAACAATAAATCTTTGAAGCCTGGAGCCTTACCTCAGCGTTTTTGTTGTTTTGACAGATTTATTTATTTGTGTTCAATGTATTCTAGCTTGATGTAATATAGCATTAATGATTCAACATAGATCTCATCCGAAATATGGAAGATTGATGAGAGAGCCAGTAAGATGCTTGGAAGATGGTTACTAAACTGTATTTTAAAGATGTGCTGCTAATTATATTAATGAAGTATTTTGGCTTTGTGTAGGAAACACTGAAACAGAAAATACAAAGTATATGCTTAAAATCTTGCATGCTGAAAAAGAAAATTTATATATAATATGCCCTAGATCTTCATACATTCATAGAAAATTACTAGGCTACTGGCCATACAGCCCTTACAAGCCTAGCAATATTTATCCCAAGTTGCCCCAGTTGCCGGTGAGTCAGGTTCACAGAGGTAAGGATCTATGGAAGTTAATAACTACTTCCTCTGTCTAGGAAGAACATGGGTGCCACCCCAGGAGTGAATTTGTGATCACACATCCATTGATCTAGGTTGTGATTGAAGAGGGTCAGGGAAGGGGCTCTGTTTCACATGAATTGGAAACTTGTTCCAGAGAAGTGGCAGTCTCTGGGTGATGTATCTACCTCCCCAACATGACCTGTTCATGTCAGAGGCTTGGTTAAGACCCCTGGAGTGAGTGACCCCCATGCAGTTTGATTTACAAATGTGTAGCATTTCCAGCGGGGGGGGGGGTTGTGTCAAATGCCTTGGATAGGTCAAGACAGGTGGAATGCACCTTTTTTCCTCATCCAGGTCCTTGGTAACTTTCTCTAAGATGTCACCTATGTTTAACAGATATGATCTACCTTTAATCAGTTTGAACTGGATTGAGTCCAGAGTTTTGAGATTACCTATGTCCTTCTTAATAAAGTTCATAATGATTTTTTCCATGACCTTGCAGATGAGGCTAGTCAAACTTATGGGTCTACGATTCCTGGTGTCAGTTGATGGTCCCCATTTGTGCAGAGGGATTACTGTCTTCCATTCCATTGGAACATAGCCAGTTCACGGGCTGTGGTTAAACAGAGATTTAAGGGCTCTGCTAGGTCATGTTTTAAGTTGTTTAAAAGGCAGCTGGTGATGTTGTCTAGTCCTATTGATGCTGTGCTTTTGGTTATGGAGATTGCAGAGATGACCTGCTCTCTTGAGGTAATAAGCTGAGGAATGATGGCAGGGCATGACTGAAGGGGACAGGGTGGTGAATTTTGCTCCGAATTTTTCAGCTAGCAGGTTTATTTATTAATTTATTTATTTGACATTTGTTGAAATAAAATGAGTAAAATATTCTTGATGGTATAAATATGGTTAGTATGCGTTAGTATTTTATACACGGATGAAGGGTTTGTTTGACCTGAAAGCTTGTTTTATTAAACACTTGTTTAGTATTAGCATTGCTTGGTTTATTTTGTCTGGGATTGGCTTTGCGAACTAAGCTTTGTTCTGCAACTGTTTGGCTTCTTTTGAGATTTGTATTTCCTTGTAGATTTCAGACAAAGTTAAAGAAAGATTTGTGATTATCCTTAGCTTGGGAGGCTACTTTTGCTTTGTAATTAGCTTTGGAGGACTTGACAAGATCTCTGATTTGTTTTTCTGCTAGAGAGGGATTTCTTCCTCTCCTGAGCCAGATCTCTATTGTTCTTGGACATTAGTTTCTTTCTCTTGTTGTGTAGCCTATTTATACTAGGGATCCACAAGTATGGCTTGTTTTTTTTTGGAAAGGCCTGGTTTTAATCTGGTCAGGTATAGCCGATACTATACAACTGTCTAAGTGGTTATACAGGGCATTGGAGTACACCTCTTCATAGGAGTCCATGTTATCTGTGATTGAGGGGCTTTGAAACTTCTTGCACCATCACTTAGTAGGAGTGATGGTATAAGACACTTACATTTGATAGTTTGCTTTCAATGTCAGTATTCTTAGAGAGCTCTCTCTTGAAGTAAAGTCTGAATCTTTGTTTTTGAATGAAGAGGCTGTGTAATATATCTGTGTATAACTTTAAGAAATCCTTCCCTCTAGGTTATGCCATTGTTAAAAATGCATATCACAAGGTTAGATATTCTGGAAAATTGCACAGTATGAAATACATTAATTGTTAGCTGGGTAAGTGGACAGAGAAAAGACCTTTCCAGCCATGACCCAGGCCAGATTACTAATAGACAAAGAGAAATAATGTATTACACGTGCTAGTTTTGATTTACACAGAGGAGTTAGTGCTTGTGCATAAAAGAAATAATATGCACAGGAAGAGACCTGCAAGTAGAAGAAACAAAAGCTAAGCTGTTCATGTAAATATGAAGTAAACAATATGTACAAGAAAAATAAGCTACAAAAGTGTAGTAAATAACACGTATGATACGAAGAAATATCACTTCATTAGTGCAGACCAGTTCTACCTACAGTACTCCGAGGCTGACTGTGTGAATCTGCTCCCTATTTCATATTTTAAGCCATTTTGAATACCCCAAATATACTAGCAACTACCTGTGTGCACTTTTTCTGCTTATTTATAGAAACATGAAAATGTTTATGCTTTTTCATTGCATGCAAACTCAATAGCTCTTAAACCGTGGTATCTAAACGGCAAGTATCGATGGCAGCTTTGTTCATCTTCCTGACATCTGAACCAAAACACTGTGTAGTGAGCTGTGCCTTGCCCCCTGCTCATGATATTCCCGCAGTTATGGAAATATTGGCAGTAGTCATAACTGACACTGTAAACTATAGGAAGAGCTTGGGGCTTCACACAAAAGGAAGCTGCAGAGATTAATGGTTTCTAATGGCAAAGTTGTGAATCAGAGGTAAAGAAGTCTTGAGCAAAAGTGTCCATGCTCCTCCTGCACTGTTGTAAAGGCAGGCTGTTTAAAACTTTTTTTTTCTCTGTTTTCAGTGTGGCCAACTAAAGCTACATTGTTCACATACATTCTTCAAAGAAACATGAGCACTTTTGCAGGAACTATGAGGCTGTTTCCTTTGCAGGGCCTAGTTTCATTCATAGTCCAGATGTTACGAGCTGCAGTACTGAGTACTACAGACTCGGTGCAGTTTTGATGGTCCTTAAAATCATAACATATATAGGAGAGATTACATCCATGTTCACAAAGAATTAAGTTCCAGTGAACTGCTGTGCGAGTATTCTGCAACAGTTAGTCTTTGACGCTCATGTTGACATTCACTGCTGTTTCTTTATTTCCTACATCACATAATCAAACCAAATCCAGCCAGCTGATGATGCAGAATAAAGGAAAGATGGAATTGCAACTGTTAGCTCGAGTTGAGTTCAAACACAGCTAGAAATGTGTGACTGCTGCTGTTACATAGCACACCCCTCCTGTGATGAACAAGCAAGTGTAATGCAAATGACCCTCTGTATACGATGACATCCCATCCTTCACAGGCTTAAAATGCATTATACCTGTGTGCAGAAGCCAGTCATGACTGCTTTTGTCTTTTCTTTCCATGGTCTCATGTTTTTGTAACCATAGCAACAATCACACAGTTTCAAGGGAAAAGTTAAACTCATGACTTCTGTAAAGTTTCATAACTCATTGCCTCATATTCTAAATGTCCGCATGTTTAAAGTATTTTTGCATGTTTAAATAAATAATTTTGGAAGACGGCCTTTCTGGTTCCTGTAGTAATAGTTACAAATTCAGAGATACCATGAGTGAACTATGCAAATAGATATTAAACTACGTTGATTACCCTGGGGCAATTGTTAGACACCATTATCTTTGCACTACTTACTACATTGTGCACTATTTGTGCAAACTGTGCCCACCACACTTTAATTCTACACCTCTGTTATGGCTTAAACCATTGCAGGTTAAAATGCTCGGAATACAAAGACACAAGGTCACTGAAGCAGTGCTGATCAGGTTACATAAAAGCTTGTTAACCTGTATAGATATGCTAGAAAATCTCTATGCAGGCAAAAGTAAACAACTTATATTAAAATGAAGATGCTATACTATTCCAGAAAATGGTAAAATAAAATTTAAGGATCAGTGAGTGAGGGAAGGGGCAGACCTTTTCTGCTGCTTTAGCTAAAACCTTGTACAAAGGCACATAGATAATTATTAGGCTTTCAGTCCAGGGCATCTTTGAGTAGCCCATCCCAAATTCCCAGTTTCCCAAAGCACTGTTTAGTTGAATGACTTGCTCAAGTTTACACAGTAGGTAAATTACTGAATCAAACTCTCTACTGCTATGCCTACAACTCATAGTCTTAATCATCTGCACCATGTAAGCAATTATGTGCACGTGAGACGATTTTAAAGCTAACAGCTAAAATATTACCTGCAGTCATTTGAAATACACAGTTGGAAATTCCCATGAGTGCACAAGAATTGTGCTTTTAGTGTAAATTAGAGACCCTGACAGAGAGTGTAATGACTGGTTGTCTACATCTGCTTTGACAACAGTGAATGATGCTCTTACAGAGCTGAACAGTCCAGACTGACCTGATAATGCATACGAGATGAAGTCAACAGCTTGTGCTAAAGTGCGATCATGAAGCGAGTCACACTTTGGAAGGAAATTAGTCCCTGTGGCAACCTTTGCTGTTAAGAAGCATTTTTTGTCTGTGTTCCTGAATGATGAAAGTATCTCATTCAAATTGCTGGTCATTGCATTCATTTCTGAAAGAGGTCTGTCTTTCTTGCTAAGATGAAGAAGAAGCTACTGTATGCTTATCAGTGTATGTGTAGCAATGACCCAGAAAAGGGGATGGGGTTTAAGAACTAAGCATGATACGAAATGTTTTACTTATGATGGCATTCTTTGGTGTCTTTCCTTCCAAGGTGAGCACCAGGAAGTTTTAACAAAAGCTGTCAAGTCCTGTGTGTTTACCTTTGCCTGTCAGTGATAGTGCACAAAAAGTTTCAGGCTTGTGCACGGATACCAGCTGTGGCTTAATGTGCAAGAACTTTTAGAACATAAAATGTCCTTTGACTGTAGAAGACTGACAAGCAAGTATGTCTGTCATCTTTTTTAACGTACAAGGAAAATGTTTGTTGTTGTGGTCCATAGCAGTAGGTATCAGAACAGTCACTATAGAAGTGAAAAAATAATCAATGATATAAATACCAAGCCCATATGTATAAAAGGCCCACACATTCTGACTATGTTCTTACTCTTGGATTATTATCTGGGGTCACTGAAACCATCTGTTTTACAGAGTATCCTTGTATCTGTCTCATGGATCCCTGAATCCATCAAGCCATGTATTATTGTTTTTACCAGTTAACCTTTAAACTGCTTCATCACCCTTGTAGTGAATTCATGCTTCTTTCCAATCAAGATTTTGAGCACTTTAAGTAGGATCCATTTCTTATAAATCATTGTATCCCTCTTATACAAGTCACAGCAGTAAGGCTGATCAATATATCTATAAATCAGCAGTAGTTGTGTCATTCGCAGACCAGAAAATGTTGACTACTGGTATTTTATGCTCTCTCAATTTCTTCAACATCTGGTAGGATGAATGTTAAGATACCTGATTTAACACTATTTCACAATGATCTGTAAGGCTAGTCAGCAGCTAGGTACATGAAATATTATACCTTCTCCCTTTATCATTTTTGGCTATACACGTGGGTTGATGGCTCATTTCCATATTTAAACATGCTAACACCTCCTCTTCTTAGAACATTCCTATCATTCCTGCTTATGCTCTTTCATGATAGACTGTCCAGTTGGCAAAGTCAAGTGTATGAAATCAGGCTGCTCACAAACTCTACAAAGGCAATCATATCCTTTGAAAAAATGTAACTTCTTTCTGTACTGGGTTCTCTCAACCATCTTATTTGCCATCTCCAAGAATGTCTATTTCTATCATGTTTGATGCATTCCTTATTTCTCTATACAGTTTTCTGGACATAGCACATACTCCTTTACTTAAAGTAATCATTATGAATCTATTTTCCTCTATGGATATACACTACTAGCCTTAAACAGAGATCACAGTAGAAATCTACTCGCCATACCTATTTTAAAGCAGAAATGTCAGTATTTCAAGCTGTGGTGTACCTAGCATGTTTGACACCCAGAGCAGAATTTTTTTTTTTTTTTTAACAATCAAACCATGGATATTTTTTTCTAATACCTCCTCTTCTATAACAATTGTTTTTAGTTATAATCATAAAATGAAACAAAATGGCCAGCAAGGAACAAGCTAAAAGCAGTCATCAAATCCCTAAAAGAAGGCTTGCCGCAAACAAATAACTAATGCCAGAATCATAAACTAAAGCTAAATATCAAAAATGCATTATCATCTCCTTTGGAAAGTTGAGTACGACATTGACAACACACCCCAAGAGATGACCTAGTTTGGGATTTAGTAACTTATGTGAGCAGTTGACCCCAAATTCTATTAGGAACAGATCATGATGAAGCAAACTTAGGTGCATTCTGCAAAATCAGGAACAGTTTCAACTTGGTTTTAAAAATACCACACCCAGAGAGGGGGGGGGGGGGGGGTAGAGATTGTGGGATATTTAATGAAAATGCATACTAGTCATGTAAAGGCAGATTATAAGCTATAATTAAACAGTATGAGAGTAACTTGCAGACCAAACATATCAGGCAAATACAAAAATGGTCTATAAAATTGGGGACCATTTCAAATGTGTTTCATACAATATTCAAATTTATTTAAAATAAATGCATACTAGTTTTTAGACTAGACTTTAAACTGAGCACCAGTTATTTCATCAATAACACAGCTAGCCACCACCTCACAAGAAAAAAACACACAAATATTCCAATTTATTTAATGCAAATGTGCACTAGCCAGCCCTTAATACGAAACTTAAGCTGAACAAATGAAGAGGATTAATTTCCATAGCACAGCTAGTCACCCCCCACCCAAAAAAAAAAAAAAAAATCATTTTCACACAAATACACCCTAGTCAGTATTTAAAATAATATGAAAAGGACAAAGTTACTGCTACCTCCCAAAGCATAAATATTCAGATTTATTCACACAAATGCACATTAAGGGTGGAATTTAAACTAACCAAGTGATAAGGGCAAGTGATATTCATCCATAGAATAGCTGACCAACCCTCCCCCCAAAAAAGCATGAAAATATTCCATTTTATTAACACAAATATTCACTTGCTACCCTGAATGCCAGAATTTAAGATAAGCAAGTTACTTTAATCCACAGCCCAGCTGGGTACCCCCACCCTACCAAAACAAAATGAGGCGGAAGACTACAATGAAAAAAAAAATCTGATTTCAAAATGTTTTAAAGAAATGTGCACACACACACACACACACACACACACACACACACACACACACACACACACACACACACAAAACACTAGCCAAACTTTAAAATCCTTAAATACAAACACACAAATGCACACACACACACACACTCTGTCCTAGCCACCCCCCTGCCCCTCTCCAAAAAGAAAAAAGAAAATCTGGTTACATTCACATTAAAAAAATGCTTACCTCCAGTTCACAGTGCCCTGGTTGATTCACTTGCTGTAATAATTCAGTTTGTTGGATTCAGTTACAAAATGAAAAACTTTTCCACTTTAAAACTTTCTGCTGCATTGTGCTACTGTACAATTATTTATTTATTTTTATTTATTTGTAGTTGGTTTACCAGGATAGTCCACTGGGCCAAGAAGAACCCGTTTTCAATGGAGTCCTGGGGAGAAAAGCTCCAAAAAATACAAAGTTACACACGTTTATATTTACATTTGAATTGAAGAGTTATAATAAAAATTATAAGTCACAGCAGGTAGACATATAATGACAATTATAGGTCACAGTGGGTAGTAATACTAAATAAAATCAATTTATTACAAGATGCATTTGGATATGAAGTTAAAAGAAAAAAACATCATGCTGCAATAGTTACCAAAAGAACTAATGAACAATGAGAAAGCTGTTAATTTTAAAAATAATTTTCTCTCTCTCTGGTCTTGTCTGTAGTTACTTCTGAAATCCCTCCAGTCCTGTGCCACTTTTCACAGATGGACACATGAATGCACGCAAGAGGCAGAAACAATGCTTTTACTTCAGAAACCATATCATGGTCAAATGGGGCCCTAAGCAGAGTAATCGATTGAAACCCACCCCCATACACACAGCATCCCCCACAGCCATTCTAGTGTTTCATTATTTGGCTATTTCTCCCTACTTACCATAAACACTTTTCAAACCTCTCGGTGTGCATACTACTTTCTTTTTTAGTTCTACAATGATTACAGATATTTGGATTTAATTTAAAACTTTTATTTTAAATTTTATAGCACCAACACCGATAGACATTTGCTAAGATATATATATATATATATATATATATATGTGTGTGTGTGTATATATATATATATAATATATATATATATATATATATATATATATATATATATATATATATATATATATATATGTGTGTGTGTGTGTGTGTGTGTGTGTGTGTGTGTGTGTGTGTGTATATATATATATATATATATATATATATATATATATATATATATATATATATATATATATATATATATATATATATATATATATATATATATGTGTGTGTGTGTAGTGTCCCAATGAACACAGACTTGGCATGTAAACTTCTCTGTCCTTGAAACTCACATTCATTGAAACCTATATTCAAAGGAAATCCATCTGACCATATGCTAATAAAGTTTACCTTTAGGCTGTTTTCAAACTATAGGCCCATTGCACATATTTTAGGACCATGCGTACCTGCATGTGTTCGTTGATTCACCTTCCTGATTGCATTAAGTTATATTCCTTGTACAATACAGTACCACTTGTTAGAGTATTTTAAATTTCTACTTTTGATCATTTTTCCAGTAAGCAATGAAATGAACCATATGACCCAGTAATGACAAAACTGCCCATTTTAGAATATCTCAACCATGAAAGTGAACCATATGACCCAGTAATGACAAAACTGCCCATTTTAGAACATCTCAACCATGAAAGGCCCCTCAAACTTCTGGCATTGCAGTCCACCAATGTCATTCAACATGTATAGTCTCTGCAAAAGTAAAAAGCATCTGAATAATTCCATATTAAAGATCTGTAACTAATGAAGAGGTTGCTGCTATCAAACATCTTTATATTTCAGTGTTTCATTTACAAATTCAGTGCCTGCTGCCCTTGAAGAATAAATTGCCAGTGAAACATTAAAAAAAATGGTAGGTTGATAATATTTCAATATGGAGTGGATGGCAAACAGAAAACAGGTTCATAGTTACTGGAAATCTCATCTAAAGGACGACAAACTTAGGACTGCAGCATCCCCATCTCCTCCCCCTTAAAGTGCAAGACATTATTAGCAATCCACCTACATGGTGTGGAAGTAGAACCCACAACCTTCTGCATCAAAAACAAGTATGCTACCTGTTGTGCTACTAATGCTGCCTTCAAATTCTATAGCACAAACAGTGAGGACCATTTGCTAAACAAAAGAGTTGCACATTGAAAACAGACTTAGCATGAGCATCACTAAACTTCTCTTCCTTTGAAGCTCGCAATTCCTTGAAAATGCAACCACAACTCAGTTTGCTAGTTGGTGTAGAGAATTCACCTCTTGTTTCCTGTAACACTTTAATCCAGTTCTTGTTCCGCATGCAGAATGTAGCAGTGGACACACTACCTAATGCCCGTGGAGTAGCAGTGGCAAGTGTTGTATTTAAACTCTATGCACGGAATGCAGAATAAGAAAGTAATAGAGTGTGTGCATTGAGGCACATATGCAGAGGGCATTCTTAAAGAAGAATGCCCTTCCTTAAAGGATCTAGCTCAAGATTACACATGCAGGCTGCACCTTTTTATTGTTTGCGCCCAGAGCAGACTGCACCCTCCGACTTTGTGTTAGTATGTCTCTAATCAGTCGTAAATGCAAACCCCTTCTATCTCCATTTTATTTTGCTCAAAGTACACCAACTTTTCTAAAGGGTCTGTTCAATATGTCCATGTTTTTTACTACATCTGAACATTGCACTTCTAAGCTGTTTTCTCTTCATCACTGATAGGATAATGCTGCTGTATATCTGGTTGTTACCCCCTTCTTATCCCAGTTATAGTTATGGTTAATTTCTCTGTTTTATGGTCTCCTCCATGTACACATCCTCTGCTTGAGACAATACCTGCTAGGCTCTTATTGTCCTTAGATGGTCTAATCATGCCTTCAGAGGTCTTTTGTTATAAAGGGCGGGAAGGGTGCTGTCCTATGGAGGCTGCACTTTGAGTGAGAGACGCATAGTTTCTACATAATCAGATTGTTCTCCTGACTACACCATACTTATTCCTAAAGCCACTCCAGTTTCCTTCTAGATATTTCCTAGCTTCCGTGAATGCCTATGCTGCCTTATTGTTGGTTCTAATATGCAAATACCCCATGTCAAAATCAAACCCTGCACCTTGTGTGCAAATAAACACCTTAACCATTATGCCAACCTCCCCACTAAAAGGTGAGAATCAAACCTTGTGCCTGTACCTTTGTAGCTAGTGATTCTGCCACTGTTTATTTTACTTATGTGCAAAAGGTCCATCATTGCTGGACGGGAGGGTGCCCTGTATGCCAGACAAAGATCACCTCTCAGTAACCTGTAGGGGATCAATATAAAGACTGGACTTTAAGGCAATCCATATGAGACAATGTGTTTATATCCTGGGTGGTCCTATAGGACAATATGTTTATACACTGAATATGGTGCATTTGTTCTGGTGTTATCTTACCTAAGTTTGTAGCTTATCTCATTTACTTTCTCAGTTATTTCATTTGGAATCTTCAATCTACCTAAAATCTGTTGTCTGCTGAGGGGACCAGAACAAATACTAGCAAATGGATTCCTGCTATTATATGTCCTGGATGCATTTCTGTTGCACACTCCTTACTGATCTTTTTCAGTATGTTCCTGTACTATGGGCATCACTAATTTTCAACCTGTCTTGCAAACTGATATTAGGCTCTAAGATACTTTTAAATGGGATTTGTCTCATCGTCTTAAGTTTCTGTGGCAGTATATAAGTCCTTGTGGATGCCAGCTATATAATAATTCAAAAAGGCTAAACCCAGTCAATGATTGTGGAACTTCTCTAAATAAATAGGACCAGTTAATGCCATTCCGTCTGGTTTTGTCATCCTTCTCAACAGATGTTCTTATCATTGGTTAAAATGCTTCCCCAATCTATCTGTCTGGGGATGATGTACAGAAGTTTTCAGTTGCTTGACCTTAAACTATTGGTACAGGTGGACTATTATCCTTAACAGAAAGGAATCACCTGAAATTTTCCAATGGTATCCCTACCATGGAAAAGAATAAGACTAACTCTGTGGGTATAGATTTATCATTAGCTTTGCATAGTGTGATGATTTCAGGGTATTTGGCTGCATGATCCAAAATAACCAAAGTATAATGAAATCTGTAGCTGGATTACACCAATGGCCTTAGAATGTCTATTGCAATATACTGAATGACACCAGTGTGAATAAACACTGCAATCAGTGGATTTTTCTATATGCTGAATGGCACCAGTGTGAGTAAACATTGTAATGAATGGATTTTTTAAGCCAGGATGATGGTCTGTTTTCTGGCACTCATGGTATCCAGTGCATATGTTCTCAATATTGCTCATTATTCTGCATCAGTAAAACCTTGCAAGGCTCTGCATTTTAGTCGCATTGATTCGTATGTGCCCCCCCAGCACATGTCTGTGTGTTACTCTCATCACAGTGTTTCTAAAAGCTTAGGTTCAAATAGCCGGCATATTACTTCCTCTCTCTCTTTATTCTGTGTAACAAGTCATTTTTAAACTCAAAGTATAGGTAAAATTCTTCCCTGTAGCCCTAGTCGTTTTATCTGTTCAGAGTTTATGCGTCACACTGCACCTTTATAAAACTTAACCAGCTCACCCTGAAGGCCAGTTAACTCTGGTTCCTCAAGGTTGGCCCATCATGAGTTAGAGAATACTTTCTCCTCTTCTAACAATATAAATTCTTGCTTCTCAGATTCTAAGTCTTTTCCTAGGAAAGGTAACTCATGCCAGTATTCTTAACTGTCCTTTATCTTTGCCTTATGTTATTATTCTTGTTTCCTTTCTCTGTGAACCTGAGCAATTAATTAGTCAACCAACTAAAAACTCAGCTTGACAAGTGGAATGTCTTTCAGTCATTTTCTGTACTCTAGGGTCTGATTGTCCCAGCCTCTACCTGCCTACTGTGTGCCTCTGTGCAAGTCATTTAACTAAACATTGTTTTGGGGAAGTTATACAATTCATCTAGACTTCTCAATGGTCTCCTAGACTGCATGCCTAATAACTACATATGAACTGAGGAATCAATGATGCTTAGAGCCACCTTCTTTTTTTTAAACTCCTGTATTTTATTTCAACAGGAATATCATTAGGATGCTGTTCCAGGTATTTTGTTTGTTAATATACATCCCTTTTTATCTTTCATGGCTTTTCAGTATTATTCCCTCTCTTTTAGGGTGAATTAACGTGACCTCTCAATTTTTTTTCTTCTCTAAGTTGTTCTCCATTTGTCTCAGTGTCATGGACAGCCATCTGTATAGTTACCTTTGCTTCTGAAGACTTATCTGTCTTTACAAAGGATTCCTCAGAAAAAAAAAACAATTCAGTTTAAATTTTTTCCATACTTATACATACTTGTTTCCTAGAGTCTAAACGTATTTGATTTTTGTATTCTGCCCTAATAAAATGGGATTAAAACCCTGACCAGGCACTGCTTTTCCCTATTTCACTGCCAAGTGAACAATTTCTTACTGTAGTATGTCTTCCTGTCAGTCTCTAACTGCTGTTTAGGATTTTCTAATTCTAGTGTTTCTGCTTCATCTTGACAGAAATTTTAGAATACAGCTTACCTGGTAAATTTTCATACTTCCTAACCTAATTTCCTTAGAATATGCAATCTTGATGAGTATTCCCTTCTCACAAGCTCTGCTAGTCATTTCAGTTCTCTGCTTTGCAACATTTTTAGGCACTTTTACTCCTTACTTTGCAACACTTCCAAACTTTTTCTTTTTTCATAGAGCTATATCCTGATTTGCCACTTTAAATTGTGTAGGTTGTTTCTCTTTGTTTTATTAGTCATATTTTTGTATTTTAGGGCTTTCCAATAGTATGCCTTAGTACTACTTGGATTCATACAATCAAAGATTCATACAATCAAATGAATGTGTCTGCTGACTGCTCTTCCCTTTTTCTGGGTTAGGAAGAGACACATTTGACGGATTACTGACCTGCTGATTCCTCTCCCCACACTGATAGGCAATCTATAGAAAATAACCATTTTAAGTGCTGAGTATAATTCTCAGTTATAAAGTGGTTGGATAGACTACCTTAACAAACCTAGTCTGTACTTCTGTCAGAGTAATAGGATACTGAGGATACTGTTCATCACCATGAGCACATATCACTTCTGCTCGTTTTTAAATAATAGTTTTCATCTTGTGTGTGTGTGTATGTGTATGTATATGTATATGTATATATATATATATATATATATATATATATATATATATATATATATATATATATATGGCTCTACTTTATTTCATCAAAAACACAGTTGGTTAAAATGTCAGTTTCCCCAGCACACTTCACTGAAAGCTCACTTCATTGAAAATTCATTTCACTGAAACTCATTTTGTTGAAAGTTGTATATGGCCTTTTCCCCACTGTAGTGCAACCCTGGAGTTAGAATATTAAGTAAGGGGGAGTGTAGCCCATCACCTATGTTAAATGTTTTAAACCACACATATGTATACTTCTAAGTTAAATATACAACTCTTTCTGAAAGACAACTTATAACCAAACTATGTGAAGGGGGGGGTGTTTATGTATATATATATATATATATATATATATATATATATATATATATATATATATATATATATATATATATATAAAATATACTGCTGTTTTGCAAGTATTTCTATACTGCCTCGGTCTAACAGTCCTTGCAATTCTCTGCCATCATTTAATGCACTGCACTTAACTCAGCAAGTGCACAGTAAAATAATGCAGGCTCAAATCTAGAAGGTAATGTTCCTCATTCTACCTGCAAAATCTCATAAGTGGTGTGATTTTCAGAGCATACAGCTTTCACAGGTTTTAATAGTGTTATTAGCAGTACAAAGTCTGGCTCCCTATTGAAATGTCATCACTCAAAATGCCAACAAGCTGAAAAAAAGACTAAAATTGCAGGAGAAGAGCAAATCTTAAACATCGCTCCTTTTCTTTAAACTTTTGTTTTTTTTTTTTTTTTGCATGGGACAAGCTCCCTACATACCCTGAACTTATATGTATACCAACTGCAAGACAGCCATACCTCAGAGTAAAGGGATTATTCCAAGACCTGGTCATCTAAGACTTGATATATGAAAGTCAATTTTTTTTGGCCATTCAGTTTCTTTGTTTCAGGACTCACTCTAGCTGGTCTCAATTTTTCAAATTTAAAACAGACCATGTCTACAGCTGTTACTTTTTCTTACCAACATTGGACTTGGGCTTTAATTCAGGTATAAACTGTTCTGATACATATAGGGTTTCATGGCATATCAGACTTTGTACAGCACAATTAAACTTTCAGAGTGTTTGGTGTCAATTTGACAGATTCATTTTCTATAATTCAGTAGGCAAACACCTTTTGAATCTGTCAGCTGCTATAATTTTATCATTCTTATGCTGACCTGCGGGATCTCACCATAAATCAAAAATATGCTTTAAGTTATATAACTGTGATCTTACTTTTTATTTCAGAAAATGTCTGGCTATGAAACTTCTGAGTTTGTGTCTTAGAGATAACACCAGCTTAGACAAGTAAAGCCTTTTTCACTTCACCATAATCAGTCTTTTCTATGTCCATGAAGACACTCTGTGATTTTTTAGTTTAGTCCAATATGAGTCTGGATCATTCAGCTTGACCCCATCTTGTAAAGTGGGCATACTGCTTGAAGGTAATAAGATATGCTTTGAGGTTCTCCTGTTGCTTAAATTTGTTTTGATGCTGACACTGTCATTGAAGTAGCCATCAACTTTGCTACTGTGGCCATTCCCTTGGTTGTAGCTGCTATATCCTTTCTGTATAGCTGCTCTATTGTGATCATCTTGAAAAGTGGAGCCAACACACTTACCTTAAAGAAATTATCAGTATACATACAACAAAACTGAGTCTCTTTTTGGGGAAATACAGTTGCATTAGTAGCAATAGGTCTCAGGCACTAATAAATTATGCCAATATGCCAACATTCTCCACCACTGTGGAGGCTAATGCAGCACTGACCACAAGTCTTTATAAAAAAAGTGAAGTTTATTATATGCAAGTGCAAAAGGAAGACTTTTGTAAACAAAGCAAAGTCTTGTAATTTAATTAAGCATAAAGCAAATATCTTTGGCTCCGTTTTGTACTGCTGTGAGAGAGAAATGTTGATACTTCTCTCTCTCCAGGTTCATCTGGTAAGAACACTTTCCATTTTTTCAGTGCCTTTCTTCAAATAAGGTTACCCCCCCCCCCAAAAAGCTATATCTCTGGGCTCCCAGCTTCTTTCTGCAAAAAGCAAATGCTCATTGCCTTGGCTTTCCTTTGCAATCTTTGTGTTTGATCCAACAAATTATTAAATAAACCTGCTGATACTAAAATTGCCAGGTAATTATCTAGTCTCAAAACAAAATGCCCAGCTCAGTAAGACACTTATATTGCTATATTTTTGACTAATGCTTTATGTCAATGTTATATCCACCATTGACATAAGTAGACATAATTTACATATGTTTGGTTAAATATACGTATTTTATTTATTTATTTGCAGTTTAACCATATAAGTGAGCTTGTCTGAAGACCCTTATCAGCCATGACTGAAGCCAAAAGCAATATTAAAGGCTGGAAAAATAGAGCAGTGCAAATAATACAAACCGGTACAAAGAAGTTTGTTCAGGCAATCAACATTAAACACAAATCACAAGACATATGCAATAAAAAGGCACAATTGTAGTAACTGGTCAGCTTTTCATAATTGTAGTACTGAACATATACTGATTATGCACATTTAAGTGACTTGTCTCAGAATTGTTTTCATCTGTGACCCAGGATGGATCCACGATTAAAAATAGATATGCCAATATTTGATTCTTCCTAATCTAACAATGATTTACATATGTTCCAAAAAGCAAGACAGTAGAAATAGCAAACAGGTTAACACTAGTATGCCTACATCTGCAGAATGTCTCTAAGTAAAGAGCAACAGATAGAGTGAAGGCACAATGAGGAATAAAGTAGTATGCCACCCACATGTAACTAGTATAATTAACTGCTAACTAGTATAGTTAACTGCTGTAGTCCCAGAGCAATGTAAAATTTGAGGAAAAAGGGAAGAACATAATAAGCTGATGTTTCCAATTGAATATAAACATAGTAAATAAAAGGCAGTACTTTTTAACTGTAGCAAAAAGGAAAGTGCAAACAAGCTTTGTAAGAGTTTACTTGGAGATATATCCCCATTTATAAGTGTAAGGTCCTCTGCAAGAGGTGTCCTGCAGTGTGAAAGACTGAGAATGTTGAAAACAAAACTTTAGAATCTCCTTTACTTGTTTATTAAAGTCTTAATATACAGTAGTATTTTGGGATAGAATAGTTGTGTGTGTTGCAGAAGATTAGTATGTAATATAACTGACCTAAAAGTCTGTAATGAGTTCCAGAAAAATAATGACATAAAGTGCTGTTTAGGAACAGTAGACAAAAAGATCATGAGTAGTTATTCATGGTTAAATAAAGCTGAATGTGACAGAAACCATAGAAGTATTTCTCATTTCAAAAAAGTAGGGAAGAAAGATGCGTTGCTGAAGCAAATGTATTTTTAAAGAAGGCCAAAAAGTGTCAGAAGTGCCAAACTTTAAGATTTAAAACTGAGTTGTAAAATGCAAAAATCTTAACTAAGCAACAAGAACAGTGCTAATCTGGAGCAGCAGGTAAAACAGAGGCATAGTAGAAAATAATTTGTTTTCAGGTAATTCACCATCCTGGAATGTGTTATCAATACTTGCTCAGAACATGTTTATTGTTTGACTGGGACCAGTGTGTGTCTGTGTCTAATGGGGCTCCAGGGGTTTAAGTACAGGGACAAGGACTGGGCAACATTATTGAAAAAAAGTTATGTTAAGGACATTGTAGTGATGTACCTAAGGATGTGATAGTGTTATTAGCTGAACTATTCTGTTTAGTAAGGTTTGCATCTTTTTGGTGTAGATGGTGTGACCTAGGGCAAAGTGATGGACATATTACATTTTAGGTAACAGGGCTAACTTCTGGCATAAGCAGCCAAGTGATCTTGTATACGACTCTGAGTTGGATCACAGAGGAAAAGAATGATTTGGGTAGTATCTATTAGCTTATGTTGTGACCTAGAGCATGCATTTAGTTTTGTCATTATTTTTTGTTGAATTACTTCAAGATTGGAAAGTCTTATAGTAAGTGGAAGTACAAGGCGGAAGAGAGAAGTCTAGGTTGCAATAGTACATTATTCCATAAACAGTTGATAGCATGAAAAATTCAGATCAGCATAAAAATATTAAAAAAAAAAAAAAGTAGGCTTTAGGACAGAACCCTATAAGGGTATATCAGATAACCTTTTTGTTAGATAAAACTGCTGTAATTCACAAAGGTGTGCATTACAAAAGATAGCTCATGAACCATTTGATTCAACAAAACCCAGAGGTTTTAATATGTCCAAGAAGAGTGACACAGTAATATGCTTTCTTAAGATCTGTAAATAGGCCACCAGTGAGCTGAACGTACTCAGTATTACAGGTGATCAGGTTGGAGACGGTGCCGATCTGTAAGGGTACTATGCCTGGCTCGTGATGTTACTGTGGCTGGATACTAATCAATCACACAGTCTGGAGTATGAGTACATATTGTTACAGCATGTCTCTTGTGGAGGTAGGAGTAGATATAGTTCCATAATCCTGCGGATATTTTCCAAAGCAATAGATTGGGGAGGGAAGATGGCTATGTGCTTCTTTTTTTCTTTTGATTAATTATTTTATAAATTAGTAACAAGTCTGAATACATTTACACAAGAATTTGCAGTAAAAGAAGCTTAAACTTTTTCAGAAAGGAAGTCAGGAATATGCGTCTGTGGGACTGTAATCTGACATGAAAAGTACAAAAAGTCGTACCTTTCTTTAGCAATGAAAGACTGAGAGAAAATCTAGGGTCAAGTATGCCTTTTTAAATTGTAAAGAATGTGGGAGTGGAAAGAGAGATTAGAGTGGAGAACACAAAGGAAATATTTCATAATGTGATGTGTGTTTTATAGAGTTTGGCAAAAGTTAGTGTTGTTAAACAGGGACATAGTAGAGGGAGAAATTCTTGTTTTGTGGTAGAATTAGTGGGTTACTCTCTTTCCAAAATCTTGTGAGCTGTCTAAAAATAGATGCTTCTTTTTGTTCACGAATAGTCAATCTCAGCTACTTTGGATGAGATTGTATAGTTGGCATCACATATTTAGAAATGGATGGTGATTATTATTCTTATGTTGTGTCTCTTTAACTTATGACAGTCCTCATATTTTCCATTTGCCAAGGAGTTCTAGTCCCACTCTTAGTATCAGGGAAGTATTTTAATTGATTTGTGTTGCATTGAATATTAACTGAACTGGAAGTTTCGACTCTGTTATTTCAGTTAGTGCTTGCTAGATGTTTATTGCCTGTTAGTAATTCCAGTCAGGGGTAGTCTCATTCATTGATATCCTGTTGCTGCGTATTTAAGTGGTACATTTTGGAATATTTTCTGCTTAAATCCTGAGCTTTGGCCGGCTAAGATCTAGCTGTATTCAACTGGACGTATACGATAATTTAAGTACCTTTTATCTGCACTTTTTTCAAATAATACAGCATTTTAATTGATTTATTTGTGTTGCATTGAATATTAACTGAACTGGAAGTTTTGACTGTTTTTTCAGTTAGTTCCTCACCCACTCTCCCTGTTTTTGTTTTGGCGTTAATCTTGGTGGCTTTCATTCTGCCTGCCCCTCTTGTAAATTTGTGTTTGGATACTCCTTCTGGGCCCATCTCATTTGCTCACTCAACTGAGTGCAGTGAGATCATATTCTGATTTCAGGCACTCTTACTGTGTACAAAGAGAGCATCTGGGAAAGAAAAAATTTTTTAAATTTGTTTCCTGCCTTTCCTGTAAGTGGTCTAGACTGTTTGTTGGCTTCTGAGTCCCCAAGCCTTTCTGTGTTGGAGGGAAGTCTTCTAGCTTAATTTTCTTTCTTAGAACTAGCCAGTTTTCTAGATTTAGCACTCAAATCTGTTTCTTTGAACTCAGCACTTGTTTAGAACTCATTGTAAGCACTAAATAAGCTGCAAATTACTGCAGCACTCAACTTTCCTCACTTGTCTAGAGGAAAGCAGTTTTTAGTACTTTATTAGCACCTATCCAGGCATGTCTAAGGGTCAGCTCCCAGTGATTTCCCCTGTCTATCTGATGAATCTGGGCATCTTGGGGCAATGCAGCAATTGCCTCATGTACACAGACAACCCTCTCCTCCTGCCACCCAACACTACAACCTGTGAGAGATGCACTTATATAGCCAAACTGGAAGCAAAGCTCTCTTCACCCAAGACTGGACTAGACAGTCAAGAGGAGAAGGTAAACACTTGTACCACACCACACTCATCACATAGTCCCTCAAAACCTACACCACCAAAACACACACACATAGAAACACAAAACACACACCTACATTCGTTGAGGCTCTCAATAAAAAGCTGCCCAAGCATCAGGGACCTCCAAAGCAGAAACGCAAGCAAACTCCAACCCCCAACACACCCCAAATGACACATAGCCCACAAAACTCAGTGTGCCACTCAACCACAGCCCATAAGGCATAGCAACGTACCCAACACTCTAGTCATAGGTGACTCAGGCACACTGATGTTCCACTCACCAGGCTAAACAAGGAGAAAGTTACTGTCAGCTGCCTGTCAGGTGCCAGGATCCACCACATAACGAACATACTCAGGTCACTCCACAACAAGTACAAATATGACACTGTCATTGTCCATGTTGGTGTGAATGACCTGAAACTTACCTCCCTGGACTACATGAAAGGAGACATAGAAGAGCTCTCCAATCTTGTAGCCCAGGCATGTATGACCCTAGCCCTGAGTAGCATCCTGCCATCACCCAGAATGATACCACAGTACAAGGACAAAATGATTGACTTCAACAATTGGCTAAGCTTCTGGTGTCATTCTAAGGGGATCCAGTATTTGTCTGCCTGGGACAACATGATCGACAGACCACGATACTTTGCTAGAGACGGCCTGCACCTGTCGCCCTTGGGACTCCGGATACTGGCTAAGGCTCTTGCCACCCCTATAGTGCCTTTTTTAGGCAAGGTTCAAATGACAAATTCACCACCGTAACAGGTACAAGCAAGCAAAATCTGAGGGTAATGCTACTCAATGCTAGAAGTCTAAACCTCAAAATGCACTCACTTGAGGAACTCCTTAAAATGGAGAACATCAACATCTGTGCAGTGACAGAGACCTGGTTCAAAGCTCCAGAGAGCACCCCTGCATTACCAGGCTATAATTCATACCACACCTTTCGGCCACCTAACCCGGAACGAAGTACTAAAGGTGGAGGTGTGTCCATAGTCATTAAGGATATCCACACCTCCAGGCTAGTTGCACAGCATAATGCATCCAAGATTATCCAAGTGCAACTAACTCTGGGAAAGACCGCAATCCAAATTGTAGCTTGCTACAGACCCCCCACCATGCCTCAGGATTCCCACTCCTCATTTCTTGATGCACTGGAAAGTATTAGGGTACAACCCAACACCCTAATAATGGGCGATTTCAACTACCCCACCATTAACTGGGAAAACTACTCCTGTACCAACTTTTTTGCTCAACGTTTTCTGGAATTCTTAAATTCCAATGCCTTGGATCAGCTTATTCACACCCCCACTGGGGGCAGCAATATCCTAGACCTGGTCATTACCAACATGGGCAACCGGTGGTCCACATCAGAGGTCAATTCCTCGTTGGTCAGATCCGACCACAAGCTAATCACCCTAGACATCCACATCCCGCCCCCACCCCCAATTAGGGAAACCACCATAAAAAACTTCTCCAAAGCCAACTTTACACTTCTTAAGACAGAAGTGGCAAACTTCATGACACCCATGCAGACAGACAATAGAGGTATGACTGCTGGATCCTAAACAAATGCACTTTATAAGCACTTACACGAGTGCATGGACCATGTTATACCTAATAGAACCAAGATGCTATCCTCCAAAAAAAAGGAAGCCAATCTGATGGTCCTCTGCCATAAACAAACTCTACAACAGAAGAAAGAAATAAAATCCCATGACTGGAGGAACTCCCTGGTCAACCTCAGTAAGAAGCTGAGATCTCTCATAAAATCTTCCAAAGCTAGTTACGAAAACAAAATTGCCACTGACTCTAAAGACAACGACAAAGCATTTTATAGCTATGTCAAGAATCTCAATGGCAACACTCAGATCTGCTCTGAATTACAGCACAATGGCATTAAATATACAGAACCAACTGATATTGCCAACATCCTGGCCGATAGGTTCAGTGCTAACTTTACCCCCCTCTCACCCCCTAGAGGGCCCATCTCTATACCGGAAGAATGCAAAATTCCTGTAATCATGGCTACACAGGTAAAAAAAACACTCTGCAAAGCCAAGAACACAGCATCCATGGAATCTGACAATATCCCAGGCTGCGTTCTACATGAACTACAGAATGAACTGGCACCCTACCTAAGTACCATGTTCAATCATAACCTCACTTCAGGCTTTGTGCCCACTGAATGGTGCACCATGACAGTTATCCCACTCCACAAAGGGGGAGCCACGATGGACCCCGGGAACTACCGCCCCATTAGCCTGATCTGCAAGGCCATGGAACGTATCATCATGGAACTCATAAACAAAGACATTGGTAATCTCCAAACTCTGGACCCTACCCAGTTCGGGTTTGTAAAAGGCAGATCATCTCTCCTAAACCTGATTGACTTCTTTGAAGCAGTCAACAAAGCCATAGATGAGGGTAAGGTGGTTCACACAGCTTATCTAGATCTCGCCAAGACTTTTGACACCATCCCCCACTCTGAAATTATAGATAAGCTCACTAAACTAGGTATAAATCCCTATGTCATAAGATGGTTTGCCAACTGGCTCATGGACAAAACCCACACTGTGAAAGTAGTAGACTCCAAATCCGACTTCAGACCAGTGACAAGTGGAGTACCACAGGGTTCAGTCCTGGGTCCTCTCCTGTTTGGTATCTACTTCTCTGAAGTACAGGCTAACACAGATCATCTTTGGCTAACAAAGTTTGCAGATGACTGCAGACTAGGAGCCATAATCGAAACCCCCTAACGATGTGGACATACTACAAAAGGGCCTCACTGAGACAGATGCCTGGTGTCAAAGCTATGGCCTGAAGCTCAATGCCAAAAAGTGTATTGTCATCCCCTTTGGTAAAAACTCTAGACCCATGAACTATCACATAGCTGGTAGTCTACTTAATGCCGACAATGTGATGAGACCTTGGGACTCAGGTGGATAGTAGTCTCTCCTTTGATAATCACATCACCACAGTAGTCAGGAAATCCTTCTACGTGGCTCACCTCATCACAAAAGGTTTCTCATCCAGAAAAAACGAGGTCATTGTTCCCCTCTACTCATCACTCATTAGACCCATTATAGAGTACAATGGCCCTTTTGATATGTACCTCACAAGACATCTACAACAACTGGAAAGGCCACAGAAATACCTCACAAAGAGGATTACTGGCCTCAAACAGATGCCCTAAGCAGACCGTCTCAAAAAACTCCAGCTTTACTCCGTCGCATATCGCCTATTCAGAGGTGATCCTCTGCCTAACATACAAAGCTATGTCAAACCCAGAGGTGGCCCATGCTATTGGACTGCAGCACCCCCAGCTGTAAAAATAAAGACATTAAAGAAAATAAAAGATAAAAAAAAATATTAACATTCACGGACTTTCGCGCATGCGCACTAGTCCGGACTGCTGCTGAGACAGTCTGGAGCATGTGCAGACTGTTTCAGCAGCAGTCCGGACTGGGAAACATGTAAGAGCAGAGATCCCAGAAGTCTATGCAGTTGTAACTGCATAGACTGTCGCTGGAAACAGATCGGACATGGACTGCAATGTCGGCAGGCTGGAGTCTTGGGGGAAGAACATCTTGCGTGGTGGATGTGCTCCAATGGACGTAATGCGCAGGCAGGTTTGTAGTGCACTAACAGCTATGGATTTAATGGCACAAAGGGATGGGATCTATATCGCTCCAGGTAAGAGGTGTGTGTGTGTGTGTGTGTGTGTGTGTGTGTGTGTATGCCCCAGTTGCTATATACTGGTGGCTAGAACAAACTCATGGTGGTGTGGTAGGGAATACCTCAGGCTTGAACCCTGTACCTTGTATGCAGGTGTTAAGGACCTGAATTCCCTACCCACCACCATTTGTAAAAAAATTGCAGATTTTTGCCTCATATTTTACCTGATCTGTTCCTCATAATATCTGTGGTTTCTAAATGTTGCAATGCTTGATATTTGATGGTGCAGTGGTAGCATTGTTGCCTCACAGCTGCAGGTTCTCAGGTTTGATTCTTGGCCGGGGTGCCTTCTGTGTGGGGTCTGCATTTTCTCCCTGTGTTTGTGTGGGTTTGCTTTTGTGTCCTCCCATGTTACAAAGACATGTCTGCATTATTTCTTCCTGGGCCTCTGCTGAAAATTGTTTTTTTGCTCCAAGTCAGACTGTCCTGATTAATAAATGTTAAATAAAATTGACAGGCATTTGAATTTCAAACTTCAGGTTTCTGAATGTTTAATTCCTTACATATTTGATGGTGCAGTGGTAGCATTGTTGCCTCACAGCTATAGGTTTTCTGGTTTGATTCTTGGCTGGGGTGCCTTCTGTGTGGAGTCTGCATTTCATCCCTGTGTTTGTGTGGATTTGCTCTGGTGTCCTGCCATTTTACAAAGGCATGTGTCTGCAGTATTTCTCCCTGGGCCTCTGCTGAAAATTGTTTCTGTTCCGTCAGAAGTAAAATTGACATGCATTTGAATTTCAGACTTCATATTCTTCAGAAAATACATCGTAACACAACATTTTATTCTAGCAATTTTCTAAGTTTATAAGATGAATATTTGAAATTTGTCCTTATTTTTGGGACTGTGTTACCCCATTATTGGCTTTGTCCAGGTTTTTTGTGCTAAGGTTGATACCTATGGAAAGAACTGAATTCACTGAATATGTTTGAGGGCTGTATTCCCTCATTACTGGGTTTGTCCAGGTGTTTTGTGCTAAGAGGTTGACAGCTATGGTGAGAACTGAATTCATTAAATGATAGCCATTTAAGTTTCAGTCTTCCGCTCTTTCACAAAGCAGCTGTAAAATGTATGGTGGTAACACAGCATTTTTCTTTCACAAAGCAGGTGATTTGGCATAGTGGTATGTTGCTCTGACTGTTTTGCACAGGGACATTGGTAGTAAAATGTATGGTGTTAACACAGCATTTTTCTTTCACAAAGCAGCTGATTTGGCATAGTGGTATGTTGCTCTGACTCTTTTGCACAGGGACCTTGGCAGTAAAATGTATGGTGGTAACACAGCATTTTATTCTAGCAACTTTCCAAGATTATACAAGCAATGTTTAATGTGTCCCTGGTTTTTGGGCTTTTGACCCCCCCTCCCCCAATAAATTTGTTTTTTCCAGATTTCTTGTGCTACGAAGTTGAGATGCAGCTGAGTATTGAGTAGATTTTACAAGGAGCTGAGAGCTGCAGGGGAAGAGAAGTTTAGTGCTGCTTATGCTAAGTCAGCTTGCATTGTTAATAGCACAACAGGTTGTGTACTTGCTTTTGATGCAGAAGGTTGTTGGTTCTACTCCCACAAGGGGTGAATGCTGCCATACTGAAAAAGTTAAGATACTAACTATGAGCCTGTTATCAGTTTGCCATCCATTTCCTATTGCAATATTACTAGCTTATCATTTTTAATGTAATATAGGCAATTTATTCCTCAGGGGCATCAGACACTTTATTTTTCGATGAAACCATGAAATATAAAGGTGTTTACTAGCAGCAACCTCTTCATTAGTTACAGATTTATTTAATGTGGAATTATTTAGATGACTTTTTTACTTCTTCAGAGATTGTGCATATTTACTGATAATGGTGGACTGCAGAATTGTGCATATTTACTGATAATGGTGGACTGTAGAATTGTGCATATTTACTGATAATGGTGGACTGTAGAAGTTTGAATAGACTTTTATGATGGAAATGTTCTGAACTGGGCAGTTTTGTCATTATGGGTGCATGCATTTTGTTTCATTGTTTACTGGAAAGATGTTCTGAATTGGGCAGTTTTGTCATTATTGGTGCATGCATTTTGTTTCATAGTTTACTGGAAAAATGTTCAAAACAATAGGAAGGTGTATCAAAGAGCACATGTATGTTTCATATGCAAGGGGCCTATGATTTGAAAATAGCACAGAATTAATCTTTATCTGCCACTGGTAAAATGTATTTTCTTTGAATGTGGGTTTCAATGCTGTTGCAATGAATGTGAGTTTCAAGGTCAGAGAACTTTTAATGCTAATTTGTTTAGCAGATGTCTTAGTGTTTGTGCTGTAAAATGCAAAATAAAACTTTCAAATGAAGTCCAAATCATCCTAGAAGTAAATCAGTATGCACATTAGTGTTTAATGTAAATGGAGTGAAATAGCCAAGTAATGGATCATTGGAATGGCTGCAGGGGGAGGCTCCATTTGACCATGATTTTGTGAGGGGGAAGGGTGGCAAACTTAAAGACAACCCCAGCTATACCTCCCAACTGTCCAGATTTTCAAAGAATGAATAGATTTTTGCTTATTATTTTTGGTTTGCTTCTCATAAAATTTGTGGTTTTCTGGCAAATCATTTAGGAATTAAGTCACTAAATAATGACACACTGAGTTTGACTTCATAACCTTCAGAAAAATGCATGCTAACATTAAGACCTGTTGTTCTATCAACTGTCTCAGTTTATACAAGAGCAATTTTTAGTACTGGTTTATATGTTCCCCCAATATATTTGGCCTTGTCCATATTTATTGCATTAACAGGTTGAGAGGTACATGCAAATAAATAGCTTTATAGAATTAGGCATAGCCAAACCTCTCAACTGTCCCTGATTTTGACTCAAAATGTTGCTCTTCCCCCTAATAATCCCTCCGCAAAATAGCAATTTTGGAAGAAAACATGGAGGGTTTACAATTAAGAAATAACTGTAATAATCAGAGTTATAGATTACTTTTATTTCAGAAATGCATGTAGATTATTTTATTTTGTCAGCTGCTCAAGTTAGCAGTACTAATATTAAAGTGTCCCTTCTTTGACAGGTTCCCAGCTGTATTGTGTGGCTATTTTATATTTTTACATCACATTTTTGGTCCATTTTTCATAAAATTGTGTTTTTTTTGGCAAATTAGTGACAAATCATTAAAGACTGAAGTTAGAAAATAATGACAGACATTTGAGTTTCAGATTTCATACCATTCAGAAAATTCATACTAATGCAAGACCTATTCTATTATCTTTCTAAGTTTATAAGAGCAATATTTAAAAATTGTCCTTATTTTTGGGCCTTTGTTCCACTTCTTTGTATGGCTTTGTCCAGATTTCTTGCTCTGAGGTTGAGAGGTATGACAAATGTGTCAGGGCCATCACAGTCAGCCAGAGACATTTCAAATTGTGACATACTTGTTGCACCCCGCTCCCCCATGTAGTGACTTTGGATGTGTTGAAGCAAGACAAGTAGTAGTTATGCAGTGTAAATGTGCAGAGTATCCCCCCACCCATCCAAGGTAGACACAAGTACTAGAGTGGCTTTTCATCTGTCCTTGATTTTTGAAGAATGGTCTGGTTTCTGTCATATTTTTTGTACTGTTGATTTATGCTTATTACTCAAAGTGCCTGTTGCTCTGTGTTTAAGTAGCAATACTTTAATGACCATCAGGTAAGCTTGGCTGAGATCATAAGATGCAAGTAAGCTTTAATAAGCATACTGTTAAAGAATTGCCAACACTGAAAGCCTTTCTGTTGTTGCCATGTAGAGAATACTTAACTAGATAATGTATAAGCCTTGGGTATTGAAATGCATATGACAGTATTTGTAATAAAGGACAGGATTACATTATTTTAAGAAGCTCATTACACTTGAAACTTCCAGTCATCTCTGCAGGCTTTACCCGTAAACTAAACAGAATGCCAATCGTGTGTTCCATAACCTGTACAGTAATCCTTTTAAGAAATGTATCTTGAGCGTATTTCTTGTTTGCTTTTCATTTTTTACTTTGATCATATTTTCCCCATGAAACAAGTAGATAGTTGTCAGGCAGCAGGTCTTTTTTTGGATAAGAAACATTTTTACAAGTGGGGGCATCAGAGATTTCTACTTTCGGCATATTACTTGGTACTTTAATAAAGCTGAGTATAAATTATAATTAGAACTGCAGTGCAAGAAGTGGTTTGAGTTGAGTGCTGCTTGTTTTTCTTATACTTGATTTTGGCTGGCATTCCATTAATGTATTTAGAAAGTAATTTATTTTTTCATGCCTCATAACCTTTTTGTTTCCATCTAGATATTAAGTAAGTTGTCATGCAGCCAATGCATTGAAATATTTTTATTCTTCTACACTTCATTTTATCTTGGTTGGACTCTCATAATGATGGTTTGGCACCCAGGGCAGTGTATTTAGTTAGCTTTTGTGGTTTTGACCATAGCCCCTCCCTTTTCTAGCTGGCCACACCCCTTCCCATTGACCCCACCCATTCAGTTGTCTCCTGCAGCCTCTGTTTGATTTGAAGTCACCAGCCGCCACTGGTCAAACCCAGAGCTGTTG
>NC_056739.1:301280739-301300739 GCF_019279795.1 Protopterus annectens
GTAAAATGTTGAGGTATGCACAAGCACCAAAATGAAACGTTTGCCCAAGCGAAATATACCTAAAAAACATGCAGTCTCAGTGAAGTTCAAAGATTCTCTGGCTTCAAATAACAGATTTCCCCGAGTGCAGCACAGCACAGGCAGAACTGGTATTTTTAGGGTTTCTCCTTCGGTTTCTGACCCGCTGATGAATCTGTGCAACCTGAGATTAACCAATCAGCTTCAGGAAAAGAAGAACTCATGGGAGCAACACATCGGGACACCAGAGAAAGCTCCTTATTTCGTAAATAAAACGGACAGTGAAGAGGACATATATTTATTATTAACTCTCGAGGCCCACCAGGAAATCCCTACGGCCCACCAATGGGCCGCATGTCACACTTTGAGAAAGGCTGCTCTAGTACAACAAATTTATCAGTGTTTTGTGTTTAGATATTTTTAATTTTAGATCTTTTTGCTTTTCGATATTTTTCTGTCCGTCATTTTACTATCGATCTTATGTTTTGTCATTTCAGATACACTCCTATATAGATATACAAATATCTATACATATATATATATATATATATATATATATATATATATATTTCTATAGATATAGATTAGATATAGATATTGTTATAGGTATATATATATATATATATATATATATATATATATATATATATATATATAGATATTGTTATAGGTGTGTGTGTGTGTGTGTGTATATATATATATATATATATATATATATATATATATATATATATATATATACACACACAAACATATAATTCATTAGATCCTTTTGGCTTTCTGCAACAGTATTAAGAAGTCATTCATGAGTGTGCTGTGCTACCATGCATAAATGAGATTGCAAGAATAAGTGAACAGCTTTAGTAAGTGATTGTGTGATGGGCTATTTCAAGAGTATCCAATTCCACAGAAAAGGTGGATAATTCATGAGGCAGCCATTATGAGATCTGTAGGCTCAGCTAATAGAGGGAATGCTCAAGAAAACTTGAGCCAGATTTATGTGGAGTAGATGAATCACTTTACAGGTTATCAAAACTCTGAATTTTATTATAAATCTAGAGAATTACTTAACAGTAGGAATTCATTGCATTACTATTTGTTCCCTGTCTTTAGCTCTTTAGTTAATGAGATGCAGTGTGTTTCAACAATGACAGTAATAAAATACTTTTTTAATGCATTTCGCTCAGCTCCTGTTTTAAATTCATTCTTAGAATTACATAAACTAGCAATGTTGGGTGGATCCAGACAAGTCTTTGGAGAAGCATCACCAATCCAAAGATGAAGATGATAATTAGTCTTTACAAACAACTGCGGAGACATACAACTTGAGTACTGTGTTTCACAATCTGGAGCCCTCATGTCTGCAGTAAGATAAAGCTGTTGCTTTTCAGATGAGAGCAAGCAGTAATGGTGTAATAAATCAGTGTGATGCCTCTAGGTGCATCTGCAGTTAACACCTACTGACACCTCTAGGCATCAAATATTGCTTGTTCATATTTGCATCAATAATTTCAAAACCATGCTATGTACAAGTTTTAAAAGATTTCATCTTAAAGATTACACAATAGCAAACTCAACTGCACTAATATTTGATCTCTGTTTACTGCAGGTAAATAGATATTAACTGTTGTTTTTATGATATTATTTTATATAGCTATAATTTTCACATTTTTCTAAATATTTCAACAACCAAGTAAAACAGATAGAACCCCTTAGCCTCATATGAAAACTCTCAGCTAGATGAATAAAATGCTGCTGATAGTATGTATGTATGTAACTTAAGTGGTTGCTGAGATATTGTAAGGTATTTACAAAATATTGCAAATGTAATAGTTACTGTGTTTACTGTGACTTATAAAATTTGGTTTAAGACCTAGAACCTAAAGAATACTACCACTATAAAATAGATTGTGCTGAAGAGTTTGGCATTTATACTTCTTTCATAACCCCTGAGATATGAGCATTTGTTTGAAATGTGAGGACATAATTTGATTCTGTCAGAAGGTTTAGGCTCTGCTCATTGGAAGTTAAAGTGCAAACTTCCTGAGCTCCGTGGGAATGAATGATTTACAAATTATGAGGAAATTTCATGGGATCCTAATGTGTAAGCACATGAGGAAAGGAGGGAGGGTGGAGGGAGTGATAACAGATGCATGCAAATATTAAGAGACAAAAAAAATGTAGGAGGACATCATCTGTCACAGAAGAAATTGTCCATAAACAAGTGGCCACAGTTTGATACTAGAATATGGCTCAATCAGTGAGATGTTTGAAAGTGTCTGAGTACTCTTTACCGAGAGTCTGTCAGTTCATGAAACCATCATCTCAGTTACTGATTCAGCAACAGTAGGAGACATACTTCTCAAGCACTCAGCCTTTGTTGGAGTAATCTGATTTCATCCTTGAAAGCTACGTTTGCTCTTTTGACCTGGAATGACTGCCAGTGCTTGTAATTTCCATTATTTCATTCATCCCTCGTGGAACTTGTTGTTCCCTACTCATGCCCACGAAGACCGAGATCTGCAGACAGAAACTTGCTCACTGAAAACAAAGCTAACAACACTCGGAGTGAAGCCCAATTCTCATATCAAATAGCCAAATTATGGAACTCTCTATCCTACACCCTCCAAAACACACCTGCA
The DNA here is from genome assembly GCF_019279795.1 of Protopterus annectens. Classification (NCBI taxonomy): domain Eukaryota; kingdom Metazoa; phylum Chordata; order Ceratodontiformes; family Protopteridae; genus Protopterus; species Protopterus annectens. The sequence goes on from NC_056739.1 coordinate 301,283,400, forward strand.
TCTACCAGTTTTAAACAACTACTGTTTGAACATCTATCCAAGAAATGGCCTTGCTCCTGCGCCAGACCTGACTGACAAGATGTCTGTAACTCTGTCAACATACTGTCCACTCCTTAACTCACTTTCACCCTCTCCTCGGTGTTACTACTGCTCATGGAAAAAAATATACAGTTAAAGGAAATCTCATTTGTTCATAACTATTATTTAATATGTACACAGAAGAATTTTATTATTCTTGCCGTGATTTTTACCAAAATGCTTGAGTGATTTTTTTTTTGAACTTGTATGTACTAGAAAACAATATTGAATACTCCTTTGTATAGACTAACTGGGTGATGTGTATATCCTTCATCTTACTATATGTATACTGTTGTACTATTTAATTATTGCATTTTGCTTTCATTTCTGTGGAGCTTTTCTCCATGGTCCTCTGCTGAAAACATGCTTCTGGACAGTCGGACTTTCCCACTAAACAAATGTAAGTAAATAAATACTTATGTTGAGTCAGTGGGAGAATAATTAACAATGAACATCACAGTCAAAGGAAAACAAATATCAAAAGCTAAGAGGACCGTCACTGGCAGGGGTGTTTATTCATTCCACTGCAGTTTATTTTATTTTATTGTATTTATTTATTTATTGCCTGGGAAAGTCCACTGGGTTGAAAACCCATTTTCATTGGAGGCCCTGACAGAAAAGCTCCAATTACAAATCAAGAAGTATATAAGACAATATTATATATGCAACAACATCCAAAGAATTCATACAAGTTGTCAAAGAGTACAACCCAACAAATGTAAAGTTTTAATACATTTTAAAAGCATACAAGATTTTCTACATATTAGTAACCTAGAATACAAAGATACTTACACAGAGTTCAACTTTATACGTTTTGTTTTTAAAAATGTATGGTGCATGTCCACACACTGACCCCTTATGGGATTATGAAAGAACAAAATATAGAGTGATCATATTCACAGAGGTAGAAGTCTAACTTCAATTTGTTTGGCAAGGCTCATGGTGGTCTGTAGTTTTGTAAGCAGGGACATATCGGTTCATTAAAGTTGCTTCAAAAAAATATCTCAGTTTGTGTTCACAAACTGCACAACTCCAGTGTGGATCATAACAAATAATTTAATGATCCACTGTAGGGGATAACATCTATCCTGCTATAAATATATGTCTGTTGGAGTAAGAATTTAACAGTTTGAAAAGCAGACCTGAAAACTAAAAAAACAATCTAGGGCATGCAGTTACTAAAGCTAATGAACCTCACCCAGAGTGTTAATAAAAACAATAACTTTGAGCTACCAGAAAGGTTTACCCCCTACAGGGACTTTATCCAATCTCACTTGTCTGAACAAAGCAGGCTAACCCAGATATTCTTGTAAACTGGATTTGGGTATCCCTTGCAGTAATTTAGCCATACAATTTTTTTTTTTTAGGAAAAATAAGGCTGTCTCTTAAGTAGTTGTCACTGTACACGAAGACAAAAGCAGCAAGTTATGAAAGCACTGTGCTCACCTTTCTCAGGTTCCTTAAATAAGAAGTTCCAAAATAAGATGAAAGAAGCAATTTTCCTAAAAGTACTGCTCAGTATATCTTAACATTAAAGTTCAACTGTTTGCAAGATCAGTGACAGCTTTTTATGCCATTATTTATGTATTTATGAATATGTTTGATCTCAAGCAGACATCAAAGATTTGTACAGTTAATATAAGTGGCTGTAGCTGATGGCCACATCTGTGTTTCTGCATGGGGGTGCATCTGTGAGTGTGTGCATGTAGGGGGCATTGCTTTCTCCTGTCCTTGATTTTTTTCTCATATTTTTGGTCTGATTTTCATTAAGTCAGTAATTTACTACCAAATTGGTATTGACTGGAGTCACCAAGTAATGACAGATATGAGTTTGAGTTCATATTATTTGCAATTAGTGCATGCAGAAAACCATTGACTGAAGGTAGTAGTAAAGGTTAGGTGGATCCAGACAATGGAAATGGATAAGTATTACTAATTTGAATAGGAAGGTTATCATTTCCCTGTACAAACAGCTGCTGAAAGAGAGATTCTCTGATATAAGTACTTTTAAAATGCTTTATCAGTGAACCCATAAAGCTTGGGCAGAATAGTGTAGAATACTGTAGTAATTTATGCATAAGTTAAGGCACTTTCAATGCACAGTGAACCCATTTGCCAGTACATCACTCAGAATGCTATATTTCTAACCAACTCCATCTCCAATGCAATTCCAATTGATGTATTTTGTAAGCTTAATTATTTTGAGCATTTTCTTAGAAGTTCTGCAGATGAATTAAACTGCATGGTGACTATACAGTGAGCTTCACAAATTTCAGATGAAGTCTAAAGGTAGATATGCCAGGCTGTCTGCATCACAGATCAAAGCTGTACAAACCACGGTGAAGCTTCATTGTAAAATGACAAGAGACAGCTGTAGCTGCAGCCGTCTCATTGCCACTTCCTTTGAAGTCCCATGCATACATTATCATTATTTAGTTTTGTCAGAACAATTAGTTCACATCAGGAGTATAATCAAAAGAAATCACGCCTCCTGTCCCCTTTTACTTGTATGTTATATGTGTAGTAGAAATGACATTTGGTTGGTTTTGTGCTGACAACTGACTGCGCTTTCACACAAATGCACACACATACTTTTTAAGCTTCTGAAAATCACTTATTAATTTGAATTGCCTACTGTTTAAAACAGAAAATTTACAATTGCTGGGCTTGGAAATGTGTATGGAGGTTGGACATTCATAACTTGTATGTGACAAGGTTAGATGACGATCATAAACAATGTGACACGTATGGAAGTGAGTTTAATTTGAACTGACAAACTTATTTTTTCTGTTCAGTAAATGGCCTTGGTAAAACACTGGACTTCTGTCAGAGCTTCTGATTCCACAGAAGAGACATGACTTTTCAGTCCTAGTGCTCTCAGGTATTAGTCCTCTGTTTGTGGCCATCTACAGCAAAGTTTTATTGTCAGCTGTAGCTCTGGCCATATCAGTGAAAAATAAAAAAAATATACATGTGTGTGTGTGTGTGTGTGTGTGTGTGTATGGTTTACTATTAGATGTTCGAAGCGAACTCTGTTAACTGCACTTTTGTCGAACACGGAAGTTTGAAAACAGTAATATCGAACACCAAAAGATAACCTAGGAACGGGTTTTAACATGGGTCGAGATAGGGAGTGGTTTGTAGGTCGGCAATAACACTGAACACCTATCTTGACCCATGTTAAAACTGTTCCTAGGATGGCTTTTGGTGTTCAATATTACCGTTTTCAAACTTCTGTGTTCAATAAAAGTGCAGTTGATGGAGTTTGCTTTGAACATCTAATAGTAAACCGTGTGTATGTGTATCTATATATATATATATATATATATACAGATATGTATATATGTATATATATATATATATATATATATATATATATATATATATATATATATATGGCTCTACGACTCTTGTTCGAAATCATGTTTACTCAAAACATAAACGGCCGAGCGCACTTTCGCAAAAGTGCAGTTCTACCGAATATGCACTTTCACAAAAGTGGGGAGCTGCTCAGGATTAAAAGGCTGAGTAGTAATAGCAAACAAGCACAGGAAGAAGCACATAAAGTAGCCTCCATATTTATTACTAGGGGGTATCAACAAGACGATGTACAAGAAAGTTTTGATAAGATATATGGTAAGGATAGAACAAATAAACATATTAAAGATGAAAATAGATATAAAAAGATAATATATGAGGATGGTAAATAAGACAAAGATAAAATATTTTTTGTTACTAGATATACAATTTTTTCTCATATAATGAATGGGTTGGTAAAACAGTACTGGAGACAAGTAAAAGGAGAAGTTGTGTCATTAACAAATATGGAGTTGATAGTATCTTATAAAAGAGGACAAAATCTTCAAGATTTCTTAGTGCACAACATATATAAAAAGCCAGGAGACAACATATTGGTGAATACTAATATGGTGGGAACTATACCTTGTGGAAAATGTTCCATTTGTCAGTATATTGTTACTAAAGTAGATAAGATAGGGGCTAAATATTTTGATACCAGGGGTACATATTCTTGTGAGTAGAGGAGTAATTTATGCTATTTTTTGTTCATGTAAAAAATATTATATAGGTGAGACCAAAAGGACATTGGCAGAAAGAATAAAAGAGCATGTAAGAGATGTTAAAAAGAACAAAATTATGAGCCCCATAGCGGAACATTTTAATGATAAACATCAAGGGGACATAAAATGTATGAAGGCAACAGTGTTGGAACAAATACCAATGCAATATGGGAATGCAGAATTACAAAAAAACATGTTGAGACATAAAGAATCTGTGCTAATAATGAAATACAACACACTATTTCCTTGTGGATTAAATAAAGAATGCAACTGGCAAAGTTTTATATAGTTTTTTAGCTTTAAAGGGTGATTGTATCTTAATTAATTGTTTAATTGATTAATCAGAGTGTTAAATAATGATATAAAAAGAGCTTGTTTTAATAGGTGAATTTTTACTCTGTAAAGGCTATGGCCGAGGCGCTAAAGAAATTTGTATTGTGGAATAAATTTTATTCAGGAAAGTAGAGCTGTTATTCACTGGTCTCATTTTTTGGTGGTTTGCATTAATTTGTGTGTTCTACTATAGTTGTATCTGGACTATGACCAGTGAATCTCTGTGCTCCTTTCCCCGTATTTTTCGTGAAACTGGTATGGAATTTAACAACAGAAACGGTGAAACTGTAAATCTCAGTAATGTACCAATAACCAGTATGAAGAATGAAAGCCATGCATATGGCACCAAGAACTGTGTACCAGATGCTCAAGGTGTTGGAGCAATAGGAATAATGAAAAAATGGGAAGATTCCCGTCAAAGGACCAAAACAAATCCATTTGCCATGGTGGGTAAAAGATCGGAAGTTTCCGATATTCCAGCAGCACAAGAGTTGTGCTCTAGACTGGAAAAATTGATTTTTAAAGAGGCTTCCGTATTTTATAACATTGGAAGTCTACAAAGATATCAAAAACTGGAGATAACACCGAGGGGACTCAGGTCCATTAAAAATCCTTCTCCTTTTGAACTATCTGAAGAGACTGAAGTGAAATTTCAAGAACGATGGATAGCAGTGGCACATCGCTGCAGTTTGGAATGGGTTACTATTTTAATTGAAAGAGATAACATTAAAAGAGAGAAACTTATGAGACCAAACAAGTATGCAAACAGATCGCTAATGTTGCATCAAGTTCGGTATTAGAGACTTTTTTTACTGAATATGAATACCAGGTTGGCCAGTTATGAAAAAGATCTTATGGATCGAAAAAAATACAAGTTGCAGAGGGATATTCGCGACTATGAGCATAACAAGGCTTTTCTTTTTTCCACCAATCAGCAGTCTAGGAGAAAGAGTGTGACTTTTCAAAAAGGGAATACCACTACCGACCAGCATAAAAATAGAAGCTTCCTTTCCGGTGAGAGTGGTGCATTGTCGGTAGAAGAGGAGGATAGAGAGAATGAAGATTTTCCAAATTTACAAGGGGCTGCTAACCCAGAATCATTTCAGAGAACCTATAAGGGTTCAAATGGACAAAACACAACTACCAGGAAGCGAGGCTGGCAAGGATATGAACGCCAAAGAGACCCGGGCGAAGGACGTTATAAAAAAGGTAGATGGACATATTAAAACAGTAGATGGTACTATGGTACCGGATTATGTTGTTAATTTATCCAGTTATAATTTTGATGCCATAGAACAGTCGGTATTGGATAAAGGTTTAAAATTTATACGGACATGTGTACCTAGAAGGCATGAGATAAAAATTGAGATATGTAATTTAGTTCGTAAAATGAATCTAAGAGAGTATTTTTTTAATACAAATTATAATGAAATACAAAAATGAAAATGCTGTAAAAACCAAATAGTCCCGAGACAGCAACCAGTCCAGTAGCAACCACCTTTACAAATATTAGCTCACAATAAGGTGTCAGAAGTACCAAATTTATTGACTCCACAAAGATACAGCACAAACGCCACAATAGTTGCACAAACACGTTTTCGTCGGTAAAGCGACTTCTTCAGACAAATACATGAATCATACTCAGCTTTAAATACACAAAAAATTAACAATTAATTGTAGCAATAAAGTAATCAATTAATCATACCCTAAAATTCCTAATTACACTTTTAAAGTCATATACAACCATTGAATCATAGTGACTGCACCTAAAGCACAATAATAATAATATTGCACAAATATACCAAATAAATTGAATGATAATTAATAGGTGGTACAAGTTTATAATTAGTTAAAACATTTTATCATATACCGATGTATCAAATAAAAATAAACTAAAACATATTCTATTGTTTATGATATTACATCAATAGATGTTGTATTGTAACTTAATATTTTAAAAACCAAAATAGATTTATTAAATATCAGTTAAAATGTGTAAAAATATAAAAAAATATGTATGTATATCAATGCCTGCTATATTCTACCTGACTTAAGTTTAAGATAGGGTACAATGGAAATAGAGTCATTGAGACCCGGAAATTTGTTTGATTCTAAGAAAATTTGCCAAAAAGTTTCCCTATGGGCTAATCTGGCTTCCCAGGGTCCACCCTGGATATCCTTGGGAACAGTTTCTATGACAAAAAACAAGAATCTAGCTCCTTCACATGTAAGAGAATGTCTATATAGTGCATTTTTAGGATTACATCTGCCTATTTCATATTGGTGTTCATATATACGACGCTTTAACTGTCTTTCGGTTTTGCCGATGTAAAAGGCCTGACAGGACTGGCAGACTGACAGATATACAACTCCTATAGACAGACAGTTTGAGTATTCTAGGGCCTTTATGACTCTATTCCTGCTCTCTAAATAAACATGGTCACTATGAAAAATGAATTTACAAATAGTACAGTGACCACATTTGTAAGTCCCTTTCCTATCTCTATAGGTTCTCATATTTTGGTCATTTTGTTCTAAAACCCTCTTGATATTGAAACCTCTCCTGAAAACTGTTTTCAGATTTTTGCCCCTAAGATTGTTCAAATCTGTTAAATCTTGAAATTGTCGCCATTCCTTTTCTATAATGCTCCTAATGTGTCCAGCGTTAGCACTATAATCTGTAATAAATGCAAAATTACTAGAAAAAACACCCCCAACCTCTTCATGAGATAGACTTTGGGCCTCACTAAGCCCTTTCCCTAATATAGGCCCAAATCTCCTAGTCCTAGCTGCTTCCACTTCCTTTCTTACAGATTGAATCATTTCAATAGGGTACCCCCTATCCAAGAATAAAGAAGTTATTTTGTCACATTCGTACCCAAATTGTAGATCATCTGAGGTCATACGAGAAATTCTAGCATATTGTCCTTTCAGGATCCCCCTTTTTTGAAATCTGGGGTGCGAGCTTCGATAATGGACATAACTGTTAGAGAATGTGGGCTTCCTGTATATACAGGACTTAACCCCATCTCCATCTTTCGTAAGAGTCACGTCCAAATAATTAACACTGTTGTAGGATATTTGATGGGTGAACTTTAAAAATGTAGTTGAGTCATTGATGTAAGTAATGAAATCTTCTATACAATGAACAGGCCCAACCCAAAAAATACAAATATCGTCTAAAAACCTACAGTAATGATTCCAATGTGTTGAAAATTCGCTATTGAAAACAAATTTCTTTTCCCAGATGGATAAAATAATATCCGCATAAATGGGAGCACAATTGGCCCCCATAGAAACCCCGGATATCTGTTGAAAGTATTCTCCAGAAAAAAAGAGAAAGTTGTTTTGTAACACCAATCCCAAAAGCTCAGTGATCATGTGTACATCATTACCTGTGACTCCTGGACATGCCCATAAAGCTTCCTCCACCCATGATATACCAATGTCTACTGGAATAACTGAAAAAAGATCTACCACATCAATGGTAAGAAATATAACTTCAGTATTAAAAAGATCTTGAGTCACCCCACGTAGAAACGCCCATGAGTCCTTCAGAATATAGTCGTGCCTCCCCCACAGTTGCTTAAGTTTCCAGTCCAAAAATTTAGAAATGTTATGTATCTTAGACCCTTGTTGCCACCACAATAGGTCTCAATGGTGGATCAGATAAGTTTTTGTGAATTTTAGGCACACCGAACAAAGTGGGTACTCTAGGATGCATGTTCTCAAGAAATGAAAAAATATCCATCTCAATAACTTCCTGGTCTAATAAATCTTTAATTGCCAGGTCAATCTTTTTATATGATAGATTTATCTCATTAATGGAAGCCGAGGTATATTTGGAATAATCATGCAAAAGATCATACATTTTGGCCTCATACAAGTTCTGGTCCATAAGTACGGTACCTCCTCCCTTATCCGGTTCCATAACTCGGATGGAAAAATTATGACTCAGTTCTTGCAATAAAGAATTCTCATCCGGACTTAAATTAGCAACATGTTTGGCCTGATAAAGTTCCTTTCGAAGTTGCTGTTCCATCCTGCTTTCCAAATTCTTAAGTTGGGGGTGTATAGGAGGGTTAAAGGTACTGGATTTTCTTATATGTAAGCTAGCAGCCCCTGAACTCTCCCCAAACAAGTTGGCCAAGTTTAACTTACGAATAAACAGTTTCAGGTCAAGGATTGTGTGTGCCACACTACTACATCTACTAGGGACAAATTTAAACCCTTTCATGACTAAATCAAAACAATGGTCAGTGACCTGAAAGCCCTGTAATTATAGATGTGGTAGTGGTCTTTAGAATACATAAGATAATCTCCTATTTTAGTTACTGTAATATCATTGCTAACTACCGTTCCTGTTTCCTGTTCTTTTTCCATCCCCTGTTTGCACCCGAGGAGACAACGCAGGTGGTGGGTGACCCCCCACCGGTGGATACCCCTGTTGGCGAATCCATTCTGACATCCGTGGTAAAAAATCCACCTCGTTACCCTCCATGGGTTGTTGATTGTCATCAAAAACTTCAGTGTCAAGTCCCTCCTGTGCAGGTGGCTCAGTTTCACCCCTAAAGGAATTATACCCGGAATTATAAACATTTGTGTTAGACCTATAAAAAGGTGGGTTCGGGTACTGTCTACCATCCCGATGCTCTTTTATGTCCCTATTCAATTTCTTATATTTACGATTTAGAATAATGCTACAATGCTGATCAACCTCCTTTCTAATATCATGATATTTAAGTTTTTCAACTTCACAATTAAACAATAAATCAGAGGTTACTCTTTCGTTGTATTTAAAAATATCAGCCTGTAAACATTCAATTTCTTTAACATTTTTCTTGATGATAGCCTTAACAACTTCTAACCCACATTGGTCAAAAGCTTTGACTAAATCCATATGAAAATCACTACCAGGTGCAACCTGGTTGGGGTATTTATATACCCACAAACCCTTAGGGACTATGCTTTTATTAAGACACTCTCTTAAATACATATTGTCCAGTTCCAAGGTTTTGTACCTGTATAGTGCATTCTCAAGGGAGCGTAAAGACTCCTGGTAGGTACGAGTGTTCTCTGTAACTCGAATTCCATCCTGACTGAAACAAAATTTTGGTTTGGATTTAAACCAATCCTGGAAGGTTGAAGTTGGTGAAATAATCCTGCCCTGAGTATCCGAAGGATTTTCTGATGCAGTAAAAGTTTTTTCACGTAAAGCTGTAGGTGTACGCCGAAAATCAGTCCCAACGGAGGATGCAGCAACTTCCGATAAGTTTGCGTGGATTACACCATTAGGACTGTTAGTCACAGGGGGGGCTGCCAAGTGTTTAGAAACAGCCTTGAGAACCTCCCGTTGCACCAAAACCAAACTGTTGATGCCTTGACTAAGAGGATTTAATAGATTAATCAAAAGAGTCAATTGACCCGTGAGCTGTCGTATTTCATCCGTTTCAGACCTGTGGGAGTTGCCATTGCCCATACCATGGTCATCCCCGGAGGTGGAAGGTCCTGAACTGGCTTCCATACCAGAAATACAAAAATGAAAATGCTGTAAAAACCAAATAGTCCAGAGACAGCAACCAGTCCAGTAGCAACCACCTTTACAAATATCAGCTCACAATAAGGTGTCAGAAGTACCAAATTTATTGACTCCACAAAGATACAGCACAAACGCCACAATAGTTGCACAAACACGTTTTCGTCGGTAAAGCAACTTCTTCAGACAAATACAAGAATCATACTCAGCTTTAAATACACAAAAAATTAACAATTGATTGTAGCAATAAAGTAATCAATCAATCATACCCTAAAATTCCTAATTACACTTTTAAAGTCATATACAACCATTGAATCATAGTGACTGCACCTAAAGCACAATAATAATAATATTGCACAAATATACCAAATAAATTGAATGATAATTAATAGGTGGTACAAGTTTATAATTAGTTAAAACATTTTATCATATACTGATGTATCAAATAAAAATAAACTAAAACATATTCTATGTTGTATTCTATTAAAATACAAGTTGCAGAGGGATATTCGCGACTGTGAGCATAACGAGGCTTTTCTTTTTTCCACCAATCAGCAGTCTAGGAGAAAGAGCGTGACTTTTCAAAAAGGGAATACCACTACCGACCAGCATAAAAATAGAAGCTTCCTTTCCGGTGAGAGTGGTGCATTGTCAGTAGAAGAGGAGGATAGAGAGAATGACGATTTTCCAAATTTACAAGGGGCTGCTAACCCAGAATCATTTCGGAGAACCTATAAGGGTTCGAATGGACAAAACACAACTACCAGGAAGCGAGGCTGGCAAGGACATGAACGCCAAAGAGACCCGGGCGAAGGACGTTATAAAAAAGGTAGATGGACATATTAAAACAGTAGATGGTACTATGGTAACGGATTATGTTGTTAATTTATCCAGTTATAATTTTGATGCCATAGAACAGTTGGTATTGGATAAAGGTTTAAAATTTATACGGACATGTGTACCTAGAAGGCATGAGATAAAAATTGAGATATGTAATTTAGTTCGTAAAATGAATCTAAGAGAGTATTTTTTTTAATACAAATTATAATGAAATAACTGAATGCATTGGGGAAACAGATTCGGAAAGTAATGATAGTTTTTTTTCGTGTGAATCTGATCTGGAAGCTAATGCATACAGTTTATTAGACACAAGTAAATTAAAAAATAATAGCACGTTTATGCCTCCTTGCAAAAATGTAAATATACAGAGTTTCAACAATGCTTTAAATATAATAATAGATAAAGAACTGAGGGATTTTGAAAGTACAGAAAAAAACTATAATTTAACCAAAGAACAATGGATAAAGTTACAAAGTATGAGTAGAAATGAAGATATAGTTTTTAAACCATCCGACAAAGGGGGCAAATTGGTGGTAATGAATTCTGGGGATTATTTAAAAATGTGCATGGTACATTTAAACAACAGTGATATTTATAGTAGAATAGATGAGATTTATTTGAAACAAGCAGAAAATGCTTTTCAAATTTTGTTAAGGAAAGGTATTAGATTACATTATTTTACAGAGAGTGATGTAACTCGTAAAATTATGTTTAAGAGCAGTAGAGTAGCAAAATTTTTTTGTGTCCCCAAAATTCATAAAAATTTGGTACAACCACCAGGTCGCCCTATAGTGTCGGCTAATGGATTTTTCACATATAACCTCAGTTGTCTATTGCATGAAATTTTATTGCAGGCAGCATTGAAGTTACCTTCACACACAAAGGATTCTTTTGACTTCTTAAGTAAAATAAAGGATATAGTATGGACCAGAGGAATTTATTTTATAACGGTAGATGTAGTGAGTTTATACACCAACATTTCTCATAAATTTGGTCTTGAAGCTATATTGTATTTTTTAGGTGATAGCCCTAGAACTCAATATATATTAGAACTGGTAGAGTTTTGTTTAACTAATAATATATTTGAATTCAATGGCACATTATACAAGCAGAATATTGGAACGGCAATGGGGGTGGCTTTCACCCCAGTTTACGCAAACCTATTTATGGGTTTAGTTGAAAATACGTATATTTATAGACATGAATTTTTTAGAAAATATGTGGTGAAATATCGATTTATTGACTATGATTTTTGTTTGTGAAGGTGGAGAATGTTTGTCATCTGAATTTATTGAGTATCTAAATGTTAATAAATATGGTATCAAGTTTGATGACATTCAGAAAGGTAGTGAAATTAATTATTTAGATATAACACTAAGAGGGACAACAAAACAGAAAATTAATACTAGTATACATAGAAAATTTAATCAAATAAATTGGAAAATGTTCGGTAATAGTTGTCATCCTAACCATACCTTGGCAGCTATTCCTTATGGGGAGCTGCTCAGGATTAAAAGGCTGAGTAGTAATAGCAAACAAGCACAGGAAGAAGCACATAAAGTAGCCTCCATATTTATTACTAGGGGGTATCAACAAGATGGTGTACAAGAAAGTTTTGATGAGATATATGGTAAGGATAGAACAAATAAACATATTAAAGATGAAAATAGATATAAAAAGATAATATATGAGGATGGTAAACAAGACAAAGATAAAATATTTTTTGTTACTAGATATACAATTTTTTCTGGTATAATGAATGGGTTGGTAAAACAGTACTGGAGACAAGTAAAAGGAGAAGTTGTGTCATTAACAAATATGGAGTTGATAGTATCTTAAAAAAGAGGATGAAATCTTCAAGATTTCTTAGTGCACAACATATATAAAAAGCCAAGAGACAACATATTGGTGAATACTAATATGGTGGGAACTATACCTTGTGGAAAATGTTCCATTTGTCAGTATATTGTTACTAAAGTAGATAAGATAGGGGCTAAATATTTTGATACCAGGGGTACATATTCTTGTTTGAGTAGAGGAGTAATTTATGCTATTTTTTGTTCATGTAAAAAATATTATATAGGTGAGACCAAAAGGACATTGGCAGAAATAATAAAAGAGCATGTAAGAGATGCTAAAAAGAGCAAAATTATGAGCCCCATAGCAGAACATTTTAATGATAAACATCAAGGGGACATAAAATGTATGAAGGCAACAGTGTTGGAACAAATACCAATGCAATATGGGAATTGAGACATAAAGAATCTGTGCTAATAATGAAATATGACACACTATTTCCTTTATTTAAATAAAGAATGCAACTGGCAAAGTTTTATATCGTTTTTTAGCTTTAAAGGGTGATTGTATCTTAATTAATTGTTTAATTGATTAATCAGAGTGTTAAATAATGATATAAAAAGCGCTTGTTTTAATAGGTGAATTTTTACTCTGTAAAGGCTGTGGCCGAGGTGCTAGAGAAATTTGTATTGTGGAATAAATTTTATTCAGGAAAATAGAGCTGTTATTCACTGGTCTCATTTTTTTGGTGGTTTGCAAAAAATAAAATAACAGTCATCACATTTATGCAGGGGGCCAAGCCCCCCTTGCACCCCCCACACACCCCCTGCTTTTATATTCTCACTCCAAGATCGCACTACAGTGGGGAAAAGGGAATATTCCCTTATCCCTATCAAACTGTGATCTAAGCAACAGACCCCATCGCTCAGTCGCTGTTTTTTTTCTTTGTTTTTTTTTTTCGGGTAAACATGATTTTGAGCAGCAGTATGGATCCCACATATGTGTGTGTGTGTATATATATATATATACATATATATATATATATATATACATACATACATACATACCCACAATACCGAGACCATGTAGCTGAAACCGCACATTACCGAAAGACCAGAAGCGCGAAATTCAAAATCCCGATGGTAAGTGTGTTTGTGAGAGGCTTTAGTGTGTGTGTGTGTGCGTGTGAGGGGCTATAATGTGTGGGTGTGAGTTTGCCTTGTGTGTATGTCTGCGATCTCGGAGTTGGAATATTAAAGTCAGGGGTGTGGGGGGCACAGCCCCCCACATGGGCGGGGTGTAGGGGGCAAAGCCCCCCTGCTTATCTTTAGTGTAGGGTGGTTTGTTTGGTTAGGGGGGAGGGTGTGTATGTGTTTGTGTGTGTGTTGTATGTATGTAGTACTTTCATGATTTTGAATTTTGCGCTTTTAACATGTCGGTAATGTGGGGTTTAGGGATTCTGGTCTCGGTATTGTGGGCTTCGGGATTGTGTCAATTCGGTATCAAGTAGTGATTCCATATATATATATATATATATATATATATATATATACATATATATATATATATATACACACACACACGCACACACACACATATGCATATGAGATTTGGTGGAAAATTTACCAAGATTTAAAGAGCAAATAGCCTGTAATAACCAAAGTTGGGCTGGCTATTGTAACTGCATTTTTAGTGAATGTATAATGTGTTATTTATTTTCTCATTAAAACAAGTGACTTTGCAAGTGCAATATGCAAAAGTACAGAGAGGTAGCTATTAAAAGGGGCAAAGGTAAAAAAAAGTTTGAAAGTGAACCATTAAACTGAATTTTCAAGGGGCAGTGAATAGTTAGGGTGGCCCAATGACTTTAAACTATAACATCTATGCCTTGCAAAAGGACTATTATCCCTGTTTGCTGCTGTTTCATTGCCTTTTAATAAGAAATTTCTAGATGATCTGCCTTAAATGGCAGACTCAATCACAAGGCATCACTTCTGGCCTGTAATTTCCTTCATCTTTATCCAACTGCCTGGACCTATTTGCATTCAGCATCCTTCACCAGTTATGGATAGATATGATGGCACTCCTTGGATATGAGAGAGACTGAAAGCCAACTTCATCTTCCATGTGAACCCTTTCTTGCATGCATCCCTGAATTCTGAAGAAGTCACAAGGCATTTTTTATATGAGACAAAAGTGTTAGTTCTATATTTTTTTAGAGAATAAATGGTCCTTTTCAAATTTGTTATTGTTCATTTGCCGCATGAGTGGTGGACCCTGTTAGCACAGAATGACTCTCACTGGCATTTCTTTGTGGTTAAGTTATGCATCCCTAGAGTACAGGAAAATAGTTTGGTCCTAACAAAACATCTGCACCCTGCATCCTCATTTTAAACCTCTGTGTCCTTTCTCACCATAGTTTATAAATAAATACTAGACTATAAGTCCAGAGATAGTTACAAGCCTATTCCACTAACCAGTGATCAGAATTAAACTCTGCACCTCATATCTGCGAGATAAAGATCTTAAACATTAAACTAACCCCCCACCCTATATCATAGTGGAACATTAGGACTCAGCCTTTTTGCCAAGTAGTAGAACATGGTCGATGCTTCTTAAAGTAATCCCATTGCCTTAGCTTATTACTGAACCAAGTCATCTAGGAGAAAGCTTATAGCCTTGGTTTTTTGAGGGATAAGATTCAGCCTTCAGTTTTGTATCTTTGTCAGAAATATTGACTACTCTGGTAGAATTAGGCACAAATGATTTTCCACTGCTGGAACCAATCTAAAGTAGTTAAGGTGATAGTACAAATTGCAGCCTTTACAATTTTTGTTCATAGTAAAGTATAGCTTGCTACATCAGTATTTTGAACCCTCTGTACTTCCTAACTGCTTTGCTGACAGAGGTGGTTGATTTGCCTTTTCTGCCACTGGATAAGTGGAAGAGAAATGGTACCAGACCACTCAAGAGAAATGAGTTATCTTACCCTACTTTACTACACTCCTTGATCCTGAAATTGATGAGATGTCACTCTTTCAGTGGTCCGTATGTCAATGAACTGGGCTTTTTCCATGCTATCGATCTGCATAATTGTCCAGTACCCCTAGAAATGGAAATACAGCAGTTGTTGCTTCTGTATACATTTTATATATCATGAATGATCGTGATAGGCCATATTCATCTTCTCCCCGATGAGAATAGGTGTAACCTGTATATTTTAACTAGGTCTCTCTTGTAGGTGAGCATTGTGGCTGGTGACACATTGTGTTATCAAAACTGCGACAGATGCATTTTACCTCAAAGCTGTGCCTCCATAGCACATGCATAATGGTTTCTACATTTAGTAAGAATTTTGAAAAGTTTTTCTTTATTTAACCTAAACCTAATTTTGTCAGATTTAAATTTTGTGAGGTATAGCTCTAATTCACATTTTTTTTTTTTACAAATAATGTACCAAAAGACACATTTTGCTAGTATCCATCAAGCTTGAAAACTAAATTGCCAATGCAAAGCTAAATTGAAAGTCGTCGTCAGTGAATTCAGAATCTTATTTTATTTTCTTATTATACAGCAATATGAGCTGAAAAAATATATAAGAAATGTACTTAAAATGACAAGCAGTCTAATTGGCTTACATGAGTGAAATGTGCAGCTGTTCATATGGATGTCTCTTGCAGCAGATTTCAGTATGTATATGAATCAGCCACAGGGTGATTTGCACCTGACTGGTCTTACTTCCAGAGCTCCACTTAGAGTGTAGACTGGCATTTGGCATTTTCCCCATGACAGACATAACCTTTCACCCGCAGTAAAAGAGGACATCATCCCACACCATCTGTAGTCATTTTTTGAGTGTAAGAATGTGCACTGACCATATCACAAGTCCAGAGTCTCTGCCAACCATACAACCTCTGAACTCCTTTTATGAATTATTAAAAGATCAGTATCATACTGAGGGAAAAGGAGTAAAACTAAGTTTGGTGGTCTTAAAAAAAAAAAAAAAAAATTCTCCCAAAACTGACTGTATAGCAAAATCTCAAGTGCAGTTACATATGCTGAGTTGTGCACCAAACAGGTGGCGTACCCCAAGGCATCTAAGAGACACAGCCATTCAGCTTGTTCCCTAATGACAGCCTGGTGTATTCATTGTGTATACACAGAAACACACTTGTATATCTATATCTATATCTATCTATATATATATATATATATATATATATATATATGGTTCCTTTTATAACTCCAAATGCTTAAAATGTCGAATGTCATATGGTCGACACCATATGATCGACATTTCAAGAGTTTGAAGGTTAAACGTAACTGCGCCGTGCGGTGCAGAATGTCCCTTTTCTGCATTGAAGTGTTATCTCAGAGTTGATATATTTAAGTAGAGGGGGGTATGGTGGGTGCAGGGGGGGCTTGCCCACCTGCCTGCACTGTTAAGGTACATTTTTTTTTTGTTTTAAACTTCAATCATATGTTGTCGAACATATGGGATTCAAAGTTTAGAAAGTTTGAATATATAATATAGACTCATATATATAGGAGTGCAGTTATTTTGACTGAAACACACTTTAACAAATCTCAGATAACTGAACAAATTTGATTCAAAACAAATTTTACTAAAAACTTAAGTCATAGAATCACATTTGACTGAAAAACATTTGCATCAAA